>NC_142530.1:12945000-13132500 GCF_964205215.1 Stylophora pistillata
AGCTCCAGTTATGAGTTCAACTTACAGTTTTCTGAGTCAAAAGTAATTACCATCATGATGCTGTGGCCCAGTTATTTGCATCATCTGTGCACAAGAATAACTGAACTGCTAACAGTATGGGGTATATTCAATGACTTTCTTAGTTTTACAAAGTCATGGAATTGATAGGATTTTGAAAATGTAAAGAAAATTATCAGGGCCAGTTGAATTTTTTTTTTTTTTTTTTTGTGGTAGGACAACATCTTTGTTATTTTTCCCTTAGGCTTTCAGCCACACTGCAAGTTATGATAAAGCAATTTCAGACTACTTCAGGAAACAGTATAGTGTTGAAGTATCACACATTCCTTTACGTTATGGAATGAATCCCCATCAAAAACCAGCACAGCTGTTCACTTCAGAAGCCAAGCTTCCAGTCAATGTCCTCAATGGTTCTCCTGGGTTTATAAACCTCTGTGATGCTCTAAATTCATGGCAGCTAGTCCGAGTAAGTTCCTCAAACCAGCAATATTTAGCAGCATGCCTTTGCTTCATAGCTTGATAACTGGATATAACAAAGGTTAAATAATCAGTTCATTCTTTATCAATTATTTTAGGTCTTAGAATTTTTTTTGTAAATTTGGTAGTTTTAAATAGTCTCACATATAGATTTATATATATAATTGTGAAAAGTACGCAATTCAGCCTATGGCTGCAAAGTATTTTTATTTTTATGGTAATAAACTATCTTTCTCTAAATCTATCATCTCTTGGGTCTAGCCATGTTGAATGAAAGAGTTCTCTTGGCCTTGTGGCAATCTTTTTAAAAGCCTATAGATGAGGTGAAAATTTACGGTTATTATTTTGATAATCTCTGAGTTCCTAAATGGCTTTTGCAAAACTACTGTGGATCTTATGATATTGCTACAGCTTTATGGCATTTTGCTTCCATTCCTATACAGGAATTACGCCAATCCCTGGACTTGCCAGCTGCAGCATCATTCAAACATGTAAGCCCAGCTGGGGCAGCTGTTGGTGTGAAACTTACTCCAGAGCAGGCAAAGCTTTGTATGGTTGAAGATTTGTATGACAGCTTGACACCACTAGCCACAGCTTATGCCAGGGCAAGAGGGGCAGACAGGATGTCATCTTTTGGTGACTGGGTGGCACTTTCTGACATCTGTGATCTCCCTACAGCAAAAATTATTTCTAGAGAGGTGAGTCAATCCAAGACAATGCAAACGGGCTTGGTCTTCATTGTACTTAGAAAAAGTAGGATATATTGCACAGACATCACTTTTGAACAAAGGGTTACAGAAAAATGGCAATGTAAACTTTTTAAACTGTAAAAGAGGTTGTGACTCAAGAAATTATCCAGTATTTCCTCTGAGATTTACCAGTACATAAGTGACAAGCTGCAAACTGAGGACATATATAAGTAGACATGCAATTTTGTTGTAGTTAATCATTTAGAAGGGTTAAAATTGATATCTGTAAAACAGTGCTCGATACATAATTATGATAGACTGAGTATAATGTGTGATAGGCAGAAAAAAATCAATCAACTACATTTCATCCCAGTTAATCATTTATATTGAAATCTTCATGGTAAATGTACTATTTTACAAAAAGACAGTGTTTTCATAAAATTGTTACCCTGAATAAAAAGCTTTAAATATTTGAATACGTCTTTCTAGTTGGTGCAGTTGCTAGAGAACCCACCAACGACTTTCCTAAAAATGTAGCAGTTATATTCACAGTCGAGGGGAAAAGGTGGATTAATAAGGAATAGTTTTAAACTATGAGGTAAAAGGTGTGTATGGTTAGGTATGGATATTTCATGGAACATAATATTGGTTCAGGTGTATATTAATATGTGATCTTTTATTTAGGTCTCAGATGGCATCATTGCCCCTGGGTATGAGCCAGATGCACTAGAAGTATTGAAGAAGAAAAAAGGAGGGAAATACTGTGTGCTTGAGGTATGAATAAGATATCTACAGGGAAATACTGTGTGCTAGAGGTATGAATAAGATATCTACAGGAAAATTTTTTTTCAGTACTAACCATGATGATGATACAATTAACAACATGATTAACACGGAGGAGGATGACTTTTTCTATAAATAATGACAAGGAAGAAAGAAATCTCACTTGTTTGTTTCAGATGGATCCTGTGTTTGAACCCCAAGAACTAGAAACTAGAACCATATTTGGGCTTCAACTTGAACAACTAAGAAACAATGCCAAGATTGACGAGAGTGTCTTCAGAAACATTAAGACCAAGAGGCAAGATGTAAGTCAAAGAGAAACAAACTCAGGGAATAACCAGGCTGACAGTGATTGATTATTCATATGACATACCGGTACTCTGAATCTGAGAAAACCATATGTCTGTTCATGTTAAGCCAGTCCACCCTGAGAACATAAACCCCATTGTATTGAAAGAAAACGTTTAGAACCTTACTTTGACTAATCACTAATTGACTAGTGTCAGCAGGAAACTTAATGGTTTAACACTTTTTGTGCTGAAAAATGATGCAAAGTTGTGTTTATGTGTAGTTACCTGAGAGTGCTCTACGAGACCTTATAGTGGCCAGTATTGCCTTGAAGTACACACAGTCTAACTCAGTTTGTTATGCTAAGGATGGTCAGGTATGATGAGAAATTCTTTGACTCATGCTTAATCGGTGAGGCAATTAGCCAATAAATGACTTAAATATGGATGAGGTAGTTAGGTGAATATGTCATTCTAATACATAAATATTACAAATGAAGCACCCGGTATAACCCACAGCTGTACTCCAGTTACAGGAAACATTGTTACTTCTAACAAACTGTTATAATTATGGGAATATTATTTTGTTGGCAAGTTTTTCTTCTTTCTTCCTTTGAAAATTATTCTAACTCAGACCAACAGATCCGACATAATCTGTCTGAAAATTGTCTATTGAAGCAATAGTGATGTGTATGGCTGTGAAGAAACATGTTTTTTTTTCCATATCACTGTTTAATAAGAGGCTCTAAACGGTTTTAGAACTCGCATAGTTTAGGAGAGATTTTTGGAATTTTGAAGGTTTTGGATCATCGTCCATCGATAGGGGTCACAATAATCCTGTTTGTTCCTTTTTATGAGAAATTACTTGATGTTTTCTTTAAGTAAGTGTACATCAACATTTGGCTCTCCAAATATGGACCATATTATCTCATGCAAGTCAAGAATTAGATGTTAGAGTATTCAAACTTACTTTCATTTTCAAGGCCTTACAGGATTACGTGGACTTGCATTTGTACTTTTGAGTCTCCTTGCACTGTTGCCTCTTGTGTCGTGTGTGGTGACTGTTCTGATATTCTGTTTTTTGTGATGATTATTGTTGTAGGTTATTGGCATTGGTGCAGGACAGCAGTCTCGCATTCACTGTACCAGGTTGGCAGGAGACAAAGCAAATAACTGGTACGTTTACAAGGCTGCAAATAACTAATGGGCAGTCGCCGGTCACGTTGTACGGTCAAACATGCTTTTGCTCGGACACTACCCGTTTTTGGCCGGTCAATCGGAACTCTTGCGATAGTGAACCCAGATTGCACAGTAATCCTTTTACAACTAAAAAACAACTGAATACAAGTCGGTCTGGCAATAAAAATTACAAGTCAATAATTTTACTACTCTTTACTGCAGAAGCAGCCTCGCATTGAGTACGTGGAACGGTTACGCAAGATACAACCGCAATTGTCCGTTTTACTTTACATCTGGCAAAATCACTTATAATTAAATATTACACTCAGAGCCCTTTTTTTAAAGTTACAGTTGTGAATTTTTGTTAGAGTAAAAGAGTGGTTGGATTCTCCAGGTTTTGGGCCTTTTGCTCGCTTTTTGCACTTTGCAACAAATGCTACTTGGAGTATTCTCGATGCAACAAGATTAATCTTCGTGAGGGTGCTTTCCGATCATACAATCAATCAAACAATCAATCACTTTATTTAAGAGTAAATGATGGTATCTAGCCAAAGGTAAAACCCTCTACTAACTAGGAACACTTAAATAAAGTAAACAAGGTAACGGAAGACACGATGATTTGCGGTCGCGACGGGACTTGATGCCATCGCGGAAATTTGCGACTGCCGGGAATTTCTCGACGACTAATTTGTCTACTTTTGGAAACATGAATGTGTCCCTTGTGATTATCAAACAGTTAAAAATTAAAATTTCTTTGAAGGAGTCGGTAAAGGACCGGACAAGATGTCCGGCAAACCAAGGATTTGTCCGGTCAGTACCCAATTTTGACCGGACATTGTCCGTTGACCGGCCGTTATTTGCAGCCCTGCGATTATATACAATAATTGTCAAGTAAATTATTTTTTTATGTATTGCACAAGGTACCATCTGGCATGGCTGAATTGGCGTGTTTTATTTGGAAAATTAAATCTTTGCTCGTTATCAGAATAAGCACTCGAGAAACAGCAGCTGCCAAAAGAATCACCCATGAAAAGACGATGTGTAGTGGTAAAAGTGTTAATTTTTACATTTTTTTCCTTTTTTGATTCTCCTTTTAGGTGGCTGCGTCAACATCCAAGAGTACTTGATATTGTTTTTAAAAAGGTGAAACGTGACAGATACTTTTCTAATTTGCCATATTTTGTTATGTTTTGATGTGGAACAATGAAGTACAATCAAGCATTAACCTGTGGAGAAGAAACTAGTTTTCGCATTAAACATAACAAATTTTCAAAGACAACTGATCCGTGTTATTGTATTGATTGGAGATATAAGCATATCAATGAATGACTCGCCATAAATTCCCTTTATCACACCAAGGAGGAAGACAAGTTCAAATCATACATTATGTTCCATGGATTGACTGGGTCAGTGTGTTTGCATTAAATTCTAAGTGACAGACGAACTATACATGTCTCATTATTTGTCATCGTCTGCCAAGAAGAAGAAGTATGCTTCAGAAACCATTAAATGTTTAACTCCGCCATTAACAAGGACATTGAAGTTTTTTGAGATTCTAAGGCGTAACCTTTCCATTCGATTGTGCTTAAGCTTCGCCCAAAGAAACTGCCATTTAGATTTTTGTACAATCTGACCGCGCACTCGTGACCAGCATAAAGAAGTCTCACTCGTCATTTCTTCTTTAGCGATCTGTCTGGACTTTGAATGAGCTACGCAAATAAATATCTTTCATAATGGCGTTACGGTTACCATTATTTTATGTGCATGCAGGTGAACCTTCTAGGCCTCGCTTTTAAGTGAGAATTGTATGGTCTGAAAACATATCGTCGAGACTAGAAAGACTAATCTAAATGTATGTGAAAGACAAACAATTAGGCCCGCCATTTATGAAAGAGGCCTAAAGCACTCACGCAAATGATTTCTAGAGCATCCTCTTTCCATTGAATACAGATTCAATTTATGGAAAATGTGGGAGGAAAATAGTAACTTACGGAAGTCTTACACAGGTTTCGCAGTTGCTTACAATATCTTAATGATTTTTGGTTTTTCTATTAGGGAGTTAAAAGAGCTGAAATGTCAAATGCCATTGATGTTTATGTCAATGGTACAGTTGGGCAGGTATATGTATTTGTTGAAAGTGATACGAAAATTCCCATCTTAGCTAAATAGCGTTAATCTAGATTGTATATTATTACATCAGAACCAACAGTTAAATGGAGCTTAAAGGTAATCTTCGCGAAAACCCGCCATCTGATTCACTTTAGCTATGTTTTCCTTGTTTTTATTCTACTCGCTTCAGGATACTAATAAAGACTCGTGGGAAGGGATGTTTGAAACTCCACCAGCACTTCTCACTACGGTAGGTCACAAGACGAGAAACTTTGAAATAAGAGGTAAAAGCCAAGATTTACATCTTTGTTCATCGTGGCTGTTGTGATGACTTTTTCAAACATTTTGAAGTCTTCCAGGTATCGGAAATTTTTAAACAAGAATTTTTGTTAGGGCAGGATGAAATTTAAGAGGCGTGCAGACACTCTTAGTCCAACCATGAACGGTTGCTAATAGTGGAACCCAAGAAAAGGGGGGCATGTTGCACCAACCTTGCTGTAAAAATGGATCGAAGATGTTAACGAGCCTGTTTTTTAAAGTGGGTGACTTGATTCTCTATGCTTTGTACCTGCGTTCATCATTTGAGGCTGTTTCGCGTGAAAGATGGAACTTGGAGACTAGGTGCGTACTTAGCACGGTATACTGAAAGAAATCAAGGACTGTGCATCACTCTTGATTTTGTTTGATTATTATCTTTAGGCTGAAAGACAAGAGTGGATTGCTACCCTTAAAGGCGTCTCCTTAAGTTCAGATGCTTTCTTTCCATTTCGGGACAACATTGACAGGGCCCACCTGGTAAGTGTTATTATTTGATCTTGTTATATTATTATTATTATTATTATTATTATTATTATTATTATTATTATTATTATTATTATTATTATTATTATTATTATTATTAAACTCTGTCGCACTCCATTTACCTGATCCCTGAATGTGTTTTTCCCCTTGCCAAATGAAATAAAAGAAAATCGAATGAAAGGAACTGAAAGGAGACTAAATCATCAAATGAAACAAATAGCATGAAATACCAGCAATGAAAGAACTCGGCCATCAGCGCGTTCTACGGAACTAATATGTAAAGGTTGAGATGCCAATATGAAAAATACTGGATAAGAGCGATTTGTTATTTTATTTATCTGAAATTATTATAAATATCAATTTTTTCACTGTGAAAAGGTTGTTATTTGACAAGAATAGCGATAAATGATTTGACTAATGACTGAATAAGAGTCTCATATGATTTTGAGTGACTTACGTGCATGCACCAACTCTAAGGGATAAAGGAGATATTTGGCACCTCAAATGCTGCTTGAGGAGAGCTAAGTGTCCATTTTACAGCATGTGTTTAGTCGCGGACGAACCTACCTGGTGAGTACAAGTTTTGATCGAACATCAACAACAGCAGTGTCAGCAGAAAACGTTAGACTGATTGGTTTATATAGCTTATCGTAGGCTTCAGTATTAGAAATATTACTGTAGCGTTTACGGCGACCAAAATCTAAATTCTCAAGTTCAAGGGCGTGTCGCTTCAAAACGCGGTTAACGAGGTGTTTGGGACTATTTTACTGATCGAAATGACAACTCAAAGTTGACTGTTTGCACGAATCTTTATTCTTGAAAGGCAATCGACCACGAACCACAATCAATGACGAAAATAACGATTATTCTGACAGTCAATCAATCTATCGAACGATCGATCGTAAACTGAAACAACAATACAACGAAGTTCTATCAATCTAACGAAAAGCCGCGGAATACATGATCAAAGAATCGCATGTTAAATACTGGGCTCTAAAGTCTATAACGAGATTAACAATATAAGTGAAACAGAACAAAAGTTTGGAAACAAATTAAAAGAGCTTTGATGACTGATAAACAGCCCATTGTTCTATCTTAATGATGGGCGTTCACTGACTCGCAAATTGACACGAATTTGGCCTTTAAATCTTAAATCTATACAGATCATTGCAATATTTGTTTGTATATTGTCGCCCAACACTGAAAAGACTGGAGAGGAAAAAACAAAGTTACAAAGGTACTCACATATCGGTCCCGCTTGTGCCAGAGGTTGAGAAAACGAAAGGGCGAAAGTTTACCAAGGCTATTCAAAACTTACGAAGAACTGATTAAAGGGACGCTAAATTTGCCTTTTATATGCACGTGGTGACGCTGAAAGGTCCGATTACAAAACCAATAGAAATACAGAAAAACAGATAAGCATTGTAACTATGTGGCTATCTAAGATCATTCTGAAATTAGTGAACTAATCAATAATCAATCAAAATATGAGCCGTCTGGCTAATGTCCTTAACAATTACTTTAAGTGTATTTTTGACCAAAATACGAATTAACCTTTTTTCGGTTGTTTTTTTCCTTCAACTCTGGTGTTCAACGATCTAAGATCGCATCTCAGTTACCGTTTGAAAATCTTGCATGGGATACGTGGGTTACGGTTTTTATGGCTACTGTCTCCTATGGAGGCGAAGCAGTAATGCTGTCCTGTTGAGTGAGTGTAACAATAGAATACGAACGACCCCTTCGCCCACAACGATGTCTGCCGAGATTTACTCGATATTCCTTGCTCTCGGCTTTTGTCTGTTTCGGGACATCTTCGGTCGTCCAACACTTGTTGACGATTTCTTCGGATCGCTTTGGATGTTACTCGGAATTAGCACGAGATCATACGGTTTCCCGATGCTACTTATTGTTTGTTTCGGACTGCTTTCGAAAATGGATTAGTATCTCACAATTATTTCAGGATGGTGTTTGAAAAAACAATGCTTTACCTTGCAGAAATGTCTTAAAAGGTGTGATCGGCGCATCGTGGGAACTTTAAGCAAAAATGTCTTCTTTGAAGAGAGAGTATTTTACCATTCGAATCTGCGAATTATGCCCAGTAGATCCGAAGATATAACTTTTTCAGTTCTTACCGTGACACCACAAAAGATAATAAACATTTCAAAATAATTTTACAGTGGCGTCTCCGGTACCAAATTGACAAAAGACTTTTCCTCTCAGAAATATCTAAACAGGCGGAATGGCGGAATAACCCACAAAGCGGAGTGCCTTGTTGTATGAAACAAAGGCCTCACAAAAAAGTAATTGCAATGAACTACGAAAATAATTTATGATTAACTGACAAAATCAAAGTAAAAATTAAAAGAAGCCTAGTTTAATTATTGTTAGAGCCTAGAGAATAGATCGATAGAGGAACAGTGACCTCCAAAAGTTATTATTGTTATTATCATTATTATCATCATTATTATTATTGTTATATTTTTTTCACAATCTAATCCTTTTCATCATCATCAATATTATTATTGTCGATGCTAAAATAAAAATGTGTCTTTATTGTTCAAGAGATAAAATTACACTAGCCCTAAAATATTAATCATAATAATTTAATAAATTCACAAAAAGGTAGAAACAAAAAAAAAGGGAAGGTATATATAAAAACTTGGTAAAATTCACAAAACTACGTTAGACAGGCGGTAGCGTTATCGAGGGAGAAGTCCAAGTGGATGATATCAAGGGTTCTTCTGATGGATCGCGATCCTCTCAGGCATAGCAAAGTTGAACGAATGAGCGCAAATGACACCTTGGCTCTAATCCATGACATGGTGCTTGCATAGCTCTCTACCTTCTTATTTGATACTAACTCGGCTAAACGTTTATGGTATATTTTACATTCTGTGCCCATTCCACCTGTTGTACTAAATATTAAAGGCGTAAAAGTTCCTGGTTTCGACCTCCATGACCCTATTATTATTATTATTATTATTATTATTATCATCATCATCATCATCATCATCATTATTATTATTATTATTATTATTCTAATCAGAGAATGTTTAGAAATACATTTGATGATAAAAATTAACGGTAAAAAACTACGACGTTTCGAAGTCTGCATGACCTCATTATCAAGTAAAATGTTAAAACTGATGTAAAATTGTAGCTCAGAGATTATATACAAATAAAATGTGATAACTTCATTAGAATAATGAGCGTTCATTGTTATTGGTGTCAGATCGTGCAGTATATGTTTAAATAAATACTTTTGCACGTATTGAGTCAGACTGCGTGTTTAACTTTGGTTTTTGTTCGCGAATGAATAACATTTCGTGGATTAGGCAGTCCATTTTCCCGCGGCATTTCTTGAGAACGGAAAACATTTTCCCCAGGCCAGCGGACGCTACACCGTGGGCCTCCCTCAGATGCTTGCCAATGACAGTGGCTTTATGTTCTTCTATGCGTTGATGAAGATGGCGTGTGGTATAACCGATATAATCCGCATCGCACGAATCAATACAAGAAGAGAAGCCTGCTTTAATTAACCACCAATGCGTTGTTTACACTTTTAAGTGATTCGTGCGATGCGGATTATATCGGTTATACCACACGCCATCTTCATCAACGCATAGAAGAACATAAAGCCACTGTCATTGGCAAGCATCTGAGGGAGGCCCACGGTGTAGCGTCCGCTGGCCTGGGGAAAATGTTTTCCGTTCTCAAGAAATGCCGCGGGAAAATGGACTGCCTAATCCACGAAATGTTATTCATTCGCGAACAAAAACCAAAGTTAAACACGCAGTCTGACTCAATACGTGCAAAAGTATTTATTTAAACATATACTGCACGATCTGACACCAATAACAATGAACGCTCATTATTCTAATGAAGTTATCACATTTTATTTGTATATAATCTCTGAGCTACAATTTTACATCAGTTTTAACATTTTACTTGATAATGAGGTCATGCAGACTTCGAAACGTCGTAGTTTTTTACCGTTAATTTTTATCATCAAATTATTATTATTATTATTATTATTGTTGTTGTTAATATGATTTTTTGTTACCATTTGATTATTGGTGGTTGAGTGTCAATTAGTCACTATATTCTTGAATCATCTTTTCCTGGAAAAAGCTTGACTCATAAATATGTGGGATGCGGTAGCAGTAGCCATATACAGTCTTAACTGCCTATTTTTAATAATGATGTCGTTCTCTCACAGAGTGGCGTGGAATTCATTGCGAGCCCAGCAGGATCTGTAGCTGACGATGTTTGCGTCAAAGCAGCTGATGAACATAACATGACAATGGTTCTCACTGATGTGAGACTCTTTCACCACTAATACCAACTGGAGAAGACTTAGGGTGACAAAACTTTCAAGTGACGCCTCGTCATAAAAATGGAATACAACCGTTTGAGCGGCATTTAATCTTGAACATTACAACGCTTCAAGTTAGCTTAAAAAGTAAATTATCTCTTCTACTCGTGTGTCGTTTGCTCGTGGTCTTTGGCGGGTTGATTTCCTTTAAGCTTTTAAGCACGAGAGGATTTGTTTAGATTGTATCAAGTCATATTAAGCGAAAGTCAAAAAACGGAAATATGTTTCAGGAAAGAGATGAAGGAAAACACGATCTAGTCAGTTCAGAAGTAGTTTCCTTTGGCGTGAAGAGACCAAAAAACGACTCCAAACGAACTACCGCCCATTTATGTCGTGAAGATTCTGACTACATTCGTCTAGCCCAGTCTATCTTGAGCAATGAGTTTTCGGATAATCCCTTTTAACTTAATGCAACACTGAAATTAGTTTGGTTTTGGAAATTTCTGACAGTAATGAGCTCACTTCCCACCTCTCTAGTCCAGGTCCGATCTCAAATATGTGGGTTAAGTCTACGGTTAGTCCTCGTCCTCAGTGTAAAAGGGTTTTCTCCAAATCTCCGGGTTTCGTTCGTCAGAAAAGATCAACATGCCAGATTCTACATTGCACCGAGAGAACGACTGGAAGATGTGCCCAAAGCAATTTAGACTCACCCTCAGGCCCTTAGAAACTCTGTTATTCAGTCCTCGTGAAAGCTTCACACCTTTATACACTTCATACACTGAAAGCTTTGCACCTTTATACACTGAACTTGAGTAACAACATCTTAATGTACGGGATTCTGCCAGTATCAACTGACGAGGTCGTCGTAGACGTAAGTAGTTTTAAAGGTCGCGAAGTCAGTTTAGTTTGTCGAAAGTAAACGAAAATAAGAATTTCCTGAATAAGGTGATGAACAGGCCACTGTTATTTAATTAGGTTTTGAGGAAAAGCAAACTATATCATCGTTACCAAAAATGAAAAGTTATTCCTAAACTCGCTATTGACGAGTAAGATCGTCAAGTGATAGCCGTGGTAACTTGATAAAACCGTTAAAAGAGGCGGTTTGTTGACGGAAAGATGGGCCCTAACTCGTGTTAATACACGACTCGGGCAGTCAGAGGGCCAATAACTAAAATCAACCAATCAAAATGCTCTATTGCCGGTCAATATTCTCTCAGTATTGGACCGGGCACTCTCCCGAATGGTCCCGCACTTGTGTCCCTTTGAACTTCAGTCGTATAATAAATCTCTTATTAACCAAGCTTGCTCGGGACCACACTGGAAGAATATCGGCCCTCGGTCTTTTTTGTACGGACCTCGCAGCGCTGGGTCCGTACTGTCAAGACCTCGGGCCGATATTCTCCCAGTACGGCCCTCGCGCTTGGTTAATAAGATATATTTAACTCACACTACAAGTCGCACGCTCCGTTGTATCTTAGCTATGTCGATTCCTTCCCCTATGATGTCACCAGAATAAAAACTCGGACGCAATGGCTCTTGATCTTACAAAAACATCGGCATTCTACGTATGCAAGAGTTAATTTCTTTTGGATCATTGGGTGGATTGAATGGGACAATAAATTATTGATCTTTGCATTTTATGAAAGAAAAAGATCATTTACTTTGAAAAGATTCCAATTTAAAAATATCGTTAAATCGAGAGCGAAACAACCTTTCAATTCATCTGAAATAAACTCGGGCACATGTATCTTACAGTGTCTGAATAATTGTTTACAAAAGTAAAAATGCACTGGTGCCACGCTTCCCTTAGTCTATTCATACCCTTTTTTTGGTCTCGTCATACAATCGAGTCAATCGTCGCACAATCGCGGTATCCTACTTAAATGACATGAATGGCAGGAGAGGACGATACTCTTCTGATTAGTGCAAGAATTCACCAATGCTGTGATCTGACTGGTGCGAAATACATATCGTAATGCAGCGATCTTCTTGGTGCGAGGTACATACCCTAATGTGACGATCTGATAGCTGCGAGATATCCAAATGCGGCAATGTCCGGTATTCAACAGTCCAGCAATACTTATTTGGCGAAAAAGAACTTCTAAACAAATTCTTATTACTACCTACTGGGGATGAATTAAACTAAAATAAACTGCTGTCCTCTCTTCAATCGTTGAACATAGAGAAGTTACATGTAAAAGGATTCCAATCCACAAATAAGTATGTTTCATAAACTTTATTGACAGTTCGTATGCATATATGAAACGAAAAAATTCCCTGTACAACAAGTTGTGAAAATAAAGCATTTTTGATGTTCTGTTGAAATAGAAAACAACAACAACAACAACAAAAAACAGCACGACACTTCAGAAATAAGAACTGAGTTTTCGTTTGTTCTTTTTCAATTTTAATACTTTGACCATCCAAGCCACATGTCACAATTGTCACCTACTCTGGGGTTTGATTGGCAAACCACCCATGATTAGGTTAATTGGACCGGCTGGTGTCGAGTAATCATCATCAGAATCACTTTCTCCATCATCTTCCTCATCAGAATTATCAGAATCCGAGTCATTGCTCTCTTCGTCATCATCTGAGTCAATACCTTCTTCACAATTATCATCTTCCTCGTCACTTTCATCATCATCCCCACTATCTTCAGCAGCAACTGCATCTACAACAAATTTTAAAAAATCTACTGATGTTCCACAAAACTGCAATTGTGATATTACTTGGAAAAAAAAAACAGGTTACACTTCACCGCTTTAAAACATTCTTCAAGCTTCATTTCTTTTTCTGGAAAGATCTAGAGACAACTCCGTTTTCCAGTCTTCTTTATTCTTTTCAAATGAACGTCAAAGCTCTTTTTGTACATTCTGCTTTTTCTCAAAAAAGGAATAAGCACCATTTCCCTAATAAGCGTCCTGTTTCGAAATAAAAATAAGTGCCCCGGGCGCTAAATGGAATAATTATGTATTAAAGGCTGATACACTCTTGGCAATAAAAAAGATATGGTCAGTATTAGATGATTAAGGGACTCACGCAAATACAAAATTTTACATGAAGGGGTAAAAGATCAGGTTAGCAGAGAGGACAATGGAAATGACAAGGGTCCGGTTAAGACACTCTCTGCACCTTGAACGGTGTCCTCTATATGAATTTTGTTTACGGCTCTTGAAACCACTGATGACGGACACCTCGTCTCTCAAGATTTTTTCTCATGTGCAGTTTGTAACACAGAAGTATTGGCTTTAAAGCAACAAACCTTGTTGAATTTTTTCCACGATGACAGCGTGAAATTCACTGCATAATTTGTTATCTGGTTCCAGAAGAAGAACTGATGATAGAACCACGTAATGATGACAAGTTCGTGGTAAAAAGAGAAATTTTATGTAAACAAGGAGATGTGTACACATGTACCTTCAATTGTAAATAGTTAACAATTACAAACATAGAGTATCTTGTTGTATTTTTTACTCATTCTCAGTGACAATTCAGGCTTTAACCTATATAGATATTATAATAGACGTAGATGGCTGTTTTACTGACATTATGAATGGTAGGATTAGATTTCCACAGATTATCTTGAATTGTTCTGTATAAGCAAGAGTAGACTTAACGTGTGTTTACTAAGCCTGATCTAAACACTTGGGGGGGGGGGGGGTTGTGTGGGATACAAAGTGCAGTTGCATGATTGAATTTTAATACAATAATTCAATAGCTGTGTTACAATTATAACAGTTTACTGCACAATTTTTGAGGTTGTTCCTGCATTTTGAGAGAATTTTCTAATCTTTGCCAAAGTACTTGAAACAGTTAGAGGTTAGCAGCACTTAGTTATGTTTCAGCACCAGTCAGTCTGTTTAAATAACCCCATTGGCCAAAAAGAATGACTGCTTACTCTTTTGGCAGAGCTCCTTGGCTTTTTCATAGTTTTCATCCATGACAGTAGTTAGGAACTGAAGCAAAAATTAAAACATTATTAACACTTGAAGAAAAATTAATATCGTAGCATTAAAATACACAGTACCTCTGCTTTGAGTTCATCTAGAGGTTCCATGTTTTTTATTTGATCTGCTGTTCTGTGATCTTTTCCCTCCTGAATTTCCTCTGATGATGATGATGACGATGAATCACTACCAGAGTTGTCTTCATCACTGGGAACCTTGGCAGTCTGTCTTGGCAAGTTTTCCATTTCCTGGATTTGTTTACTGTGTTTAATCTTACCTGTAATAAAATTATGACTCAAGATCTGGTCATTACGTAACTAAGACATTGATTTATCATTTTCATCATCATTATTGTTGTTATTGTTAGTATCATTTACCATCACTACTGTCATTATTGTTAAATGATCAACTATCAAATAATTTAACTAGCATCATCAAATGCAATTCTAATAAGAACAACCTATTCACTTATCATCATTGATGATATCCATCAAATTACAACACAGTTAAATGAGAAAATAAATTCTCTAATTATAGCAGAAAAAATCTGATGAAGAAACACTGGAAGGTATTGCACATTATACCAAACCAACATATTTTTCTCCAATGAAAGCCTCCCTCCCTCTTTTACATGAAAAAAAACTGAAACAATCAAGCATTGTTCATAATAAACTTTAAGATAAACTCTAGGATAAATTCTAATACTCTAAGATAAATTCTAGGATAAATTCTAGATTAACTCTAAGATTAACTCTAAGATAAACTAGAGGAGTTGTCACTAAGGAACCTCACCTAAAGTGGCGAGGTTAATAAGTGATCAAGGCTAGAGGTCTAGCTGAAAGCTTTTACTCTTTAGGTAATCATATTCCATGTACAAAAGTTGAAATATTTTTATTCTGATTCCTCCCCTGATAGATGAGATTCCTTGATTTTGGTCATCTAACAGCTATTTAATATGCAGCACACCTTGCAGTAATGCACTCCGCACTCTCCCATCCTCTCAAACCTGATTTCGGTATTTTCGTGATTTTAATTTAGGCAAATTTAAACTAGGCCAGGAAGTAGACCCCTCTTGCACAAACTACTTTTTTAAAACCTTTCAAAACATCTTGGATTGGACAGATGAAAATTCCATCATAACTGTAGCACTTCATGAGCAAAATGCACTTCAAGGAATATCTTTTCTTTCTCACTTACCCATTTGGTAAGAGACTGAGCATAGATCAATTAATTATACAATCCTGGTAAGAATTAGGTATATAAGTATTTTAAATAATTTAAAAGTAATATTACCAAGAGAAATCATCTCAGCTCCAGCACTATTACATCTGGTTGGAATCTCATCTACCAATTCCTTTTTCCTCGCAAGTTGAAGGCTCCTCTCGACACGTCCTGCACTCCCACCCCTGACAGCTGTGCTGGAACTAGGCCTTAAAATACCTTGACACTCAAATTTAACAGCCCCAGGCCCTACAACATTAAAAATATGAAAGACCAGCCTTGAATATTTAACATCCAAAGGAAGGTAGGTATACTTACTTCAGGTGGAATTGATACATTTTATGAAAACAATGAAGCAAAAAGGTTTGAAAACTTAAAAACATATTAAGTACATGTATGCAAGGGTCTCAGCACTCCAGAGTATTAAATTCTTGAATCTCAAGTCCTTTTACATACTGTACCAACTGACATGTGTTAACAGTTAAGCATCAAAGTATGTTTTAAGCTACTATAAGTTAATTATTTTCAGCACTTCACTTATTGGAGCTAGCACTGTTAAAAAGGGCTCAATACACATTTGTGTAGAGCGGTATATAACATTAAGGGACTAGAAGGAAACACACATGATTCACTGCAACTCTGAGTTTCGTGAGTTAAGCACCGCCTCCCGGTTAGCTCAATGGATAGAGCACTGGATTATTGTGCGGGAGGTCGAGGGTTCGAGCCCCGGCCGGACCAACACTCAGGGTCTTTAAAATAATTGAGAAGAATATGCTACCTTTCTATAACATCAAGAAATGATTAGATATTCTAGTCTTCTCAGATAGGGACGAATAAATGGAGGTCCCGTCTCCTGCAGGGTTAGGGGCAGGAGACGTTAATTTCCCACACACAAGATTACTGTGTGATGGATGTCCTCCCTTGGGGTGGGATGGGTGGGTAACAGGACCCCCGTTGATACCAGTGTTTACTACACTGAAGGGGCTATCCTGTATAAATATAGATGTCTACTTCTACTTCATCAGGCAGATTTAATGAAGAAGCAATCCTATCTGTTAGTACGTATCATATTTACATTAAGTGCTAAAAACAATAGGTAATTATGGCGTGGTATTTACAATAGGTGAGAAAGGCGTAATATTTAGGTGAGAAAGGCAGGGATTACAATAATGGGAAGCGAAGACTAAGAGCGTAGGATAATAAATTAAATACAAAGACTATTGTAGTAGGGTAGCGTCAGTTGTTCCTTAGATAAAATTTGTTTTCATGTCGGCACTTGGATATGAGTCAGAACGTTTGTTTAAAAGATTGCAGTTGCTGTGTTTGATGATCATAAGTTTTTCTCTCAAACAAAGGTCATATCGTTTGCTGGAATTGTTGCAGGGGCTAGCTCTTGCAATGATAGACCATTTAATATTAAAGTTAATTGTGTTGTCCTCAGAGTTGCAGTGAATCATGTGTGTTTCCTTCTAGTCACTTAATGTTATATAATTATATATATATATATATATATACTGAAATAGTAAAGAGTATAAGCGAAATAGGCAACGTAGGATCCAGGACAGTGCTCAACAATGAAGGAGCGATTACAGTAGCAAATGGACTACTCAAGTTATGCTCATATGGACTCTAATACAGCCTGTTACGTAGACCAACAAAAGTTGATCCACTCATCAGTCAAACTCCATACACACTCCATACAAACTCCATACACACTGTGTATGGAGTTTGACTGATGAGTGGATCAACTTTTGTTGGTCTACGAAACAGGCTGTATTAAAATCCATATGTGCGTAACTTGAGTAGTCCATTTGCTACTATATATACATATATATATGAATAAATATATATCTATATGTATTTAAGAAACTGGAAACTTCTGTGTCAAAGTAAGAGACTAAAATAAATGAAAAACGAAAGTCCTCTTTTGTTTTGCTTTTGTGCTACGCGTTTCACCGCTGTTGCAACTCTTCAGGCATAGCAAAGTGACGGAATAAGTCAATAAAGACACTTTTGTTTTTCATTTATTTTAGTATATATATTTAACAATTATTTGCTGAAGGCGAGGTGAATATCGTCGAATAATACCCGAGACCAAGTTGAGGGGATTATTCGACATTATAGTTCACCACTAAATTTTCTCTGGTTCTTATTGGTTTAAATCGATCACGTGACGTGATAGTGTTCATCCGTGGAGAGACACTATCAGCACATAATGCCTGCCTGCAGAAAATACCCGGATGGATAGTGCCCATCCACAGAAAATACCTGGATTGATAGTACTCATCCGTGAAAAGTTTTGAATAGTTTGATGGCTGAGAAGTTAGGCAGATCAGAAAAACAGTGACTTTTCAATTCTGACAGGTATAACGTATTATTTAGCCAATGTACGGTTGCGAATTATTGACATTTGTGACAAGCTGTAGGCACGGAAGAAAATTTAGTGGTGAACAATAAAAACAATAGAGTGTTTATGTCTCGGAATTATCAGTCTGATAGTTGCCCCTTGGAAATTTGATGTTCTTAAAACTAGCATATTTGTTTTAAGAACATCAAATTTCCGCGAAGCAACTATCAGCCGATAGTTCCCCGACAGAAACACTCTTGTTTAAGTATTCACCAAACCTGAGGCGAATAATTGTTTTAGTATAATTTCAGAGCTGAATAACAGAGAAATTTCTAAAATCATAACAATTTAGTAACATTTATTAAGTTTTATTTTAACATTTTATGTAAACTGCGTGGAGTGGTTCATATAGCGTCATATAAGGAACCGCTCAACCAATCAGATTGCTGGAAACTCTTTGCTCAGCTCTGAAATTATACTAAATATATATATAAAATAATTACTTATAGTACTAAAACATACTTTTCTTCTCAATTATCTCTGATTGTAACCGTTATTTCTGGCAGTCGCCTGATGATTGCTTTGCTTGAAGCATGAAACTCAGAGTAGCAAGTAAATGACCGAATAACCTCACTCTTGCATTATATATATATTTGACAATTATTCCACGAGCAGGCACTGGATATGGGATGATAGATAGCCAACTCTGCGCTACATGTCTCGTTGGCTATAATCATCTCATATCCAACAAGCACAAAAGGAATAATTGTTTTATTAAAAATGTTAAATTAAATTATTAAATTTTATTAAATTTTTTAGCTCCCTTTTAATTTTAAGCTGACAAGTACACTTACCATATTTGTAGACTATGGTATATTGGCTCATATACCATAATGGCTAAGCCAATAAAAAGTCTTGAATTGCATTATCCAATGATCCAGTTTTTAATAAATATAAATAATTATATACATAACGTATATAAGAACGATCCTTCGCAGTAAAGCACTATTTGAGCAATAGTGGAAATCAGACCTGAAAAAAATTTCAGGCCTGTACGGGATTCGAACCACTGACCTCTGCGATACTAGTGCAGCGCTCTACCAATTGAGCTAACAAGCCAACTGGGAGCAGGCCATCAAATTAATTCGATATAAACCCGTAGATGATAAATCGAACAACAACAAACATATGGAACATATGAGTGAACTGCGGTTATGAGACGTATATAAGAACGATCCTTCGCAGTAAAGCACTATTTGAGCAATAGTGGAAATCAGACCTGAAAAAAATTTCAGGCCTGTACGGGATTCGAACCACTGACCTCTGCGATACTAGTGCAGCGCTCTACCAATTGAGCTAACAAGCCAACTGGGAGCAGGCCATCAAATTAATTCGATATAAACCCGTACAGGCCTGAAATTTTTTTCAGGTCTGATTTCCACTATTGCTCAAATAGTGCTTTACTGCGAAGGATCGTTCTTATATACGTCTCATAACCGCAGTTCACTCATATGTTCCATATGTTTGTTGTTGTTCGATTTATCATCTACGGGTTTATATCGAATTAATTTGATGGCCTGCTCCCAGTTGGCTTGTTAGCTCAATTGGTAGAGCGCTGCACTAGTATCGCAGAGGTCAGTGGTTCGAATCCCGTACAGGCCTGAAATTTTTTTTTTTCAGGTCTGATTTCCACTATTGCTCAAATAGTGCTTTACTGCGAAGGATCGTTCTTATATACGTCTCATAACCGCAGTTCACTCATATGTTCCATATGTTTGTTGTTGTTCGATTTATCATCTACGGGTTTATATCGAATTAATTTGATGGCCTGCTCCCAGTTGGCTTGTTAGCTCAATTGGTAGAGCGCTGCACTAGTATCGCAGAGGTCAGTGGTTCGAATCCCGTACAGGCCTGAAATTTTTTTTTTTCAGGTCTGATTTCCACTATTGCTCAAATAGTGCTTTACTGCGAAGGATCGTTCTTATATACGTCTCATAACCGCAGTTCACTCATATGTTCCATATGTTTGTTGTTGTTCGATTTATCATCTACGGGTTTATATCGAATTAATTTGATGGCCTGCTCCCAGTTGGCTTGTTAGCTCAATTGGTAGAGCGCTGCACTAGTATCGCAGAGGTCAGTGGTTCGAATCCCGTACAGGCCTGAAATTTTTTTCAGGTCTGATTTCCACTATTGCTCAAATAGTGCTTTACTGCGAAGGATCGTTCTTATATACGTCTCATAACCGCAGTTCACTCATATGTTCCATATGTTTGTTGTTATATACATAACATAGAACTCTTTTCTTTCACTACAAGAATCAGCCAATATCTTTCACCATTTTAACTTAATTAATTGGCTATTGAGATGATTAGGATCCATATCTATTTTAGAAGATGTAAACAGAAACAGATGGCCACTTTTTTTCTTCATTGACAAAGACTGGTGGATTTGACTTTCAATACTTTTGTGAAAATACTGTAGGGCCAAGTATTCAATATTGCATTGACCTACACTCACAATGTACCTGGAGGGAGCTCAATCAAACCTTTAGGGGTTACCTATGGATAAAATATCAAGTCAGTATGATATAAAGGCCAAAGTAAGTCTCTCTTATTGAACCTTGCAGAGATAATGGTGCTTGCTATTCAGTACTAAAACTGAACTATCTCAAAAGAGGTTTGTGACAGTAATTTACAGTGTCTAGTAATATTTGGATAAAAGTTGTGACCATTGCTTTTTGTTAGGGAGAATAATGAAAGCCTAATTAAAAATTCAATCTTGAACATGAACCTAGCTTTTTCGAATGTGATACAGTACAATTCCAAGCTCTAGTGTGTGTGCCCCCCCCATCCCTTCCTTTCCATTTAGATAAAGGAAGCAAAGTCCAAATCTGTACCTTTCCCACAGTCTTCTTTATTGATCCAAACGGTCCACTATGTAACATAAAATTTAAGAGATGAAAATTACAATCAATTTTTGTTCCAAATTTCAAAAATATCATACACTTTATAATTTAGTAAGCATTGAAAATTAAGACTAACTTATAAACATAAAGCAAGTGTCACCTGGAGCCACTCTGACAAAAGTGACTGGGGATGTGATAACAAATGATAAAAGTAAAAAAAATTCTCTGTAATATTGAATCATCCTCAGTGTAAAAACCTGACGAGGTTTTCTTTGTTTCATGAGGTATTGTTTTACTGTACGCTATTGTTTATAATGTTTTGTCGTCTTTGTTTTACGTCACTTGTGAGCTTCACAGGTTTTTACACCGAGGATGAGGCGCAATATTAACCCTACTATTGCTTCTTGAAAGGTTAATAATACAATCTGTTGAACAAATTAACCACAATTTTCCATTGTCTATAGCCTTATTGATCATAGAAATGACAATGCTCAAAACTTAAGTCAAAGGTACAGCCGAGTGGTTTCACTGCAAAGTTTTGAACATTGTTAGTGACATTTCTAAACAATAAGTGTGAAGACAACAAAAAATTGTGGTCAACTTGTTTTTCACCATGCAGCTAATGTACCAAAGTTTTGGGAGAATCACCTGCATGTTGCATGATCCATCATACCTCTGTTGTTTATACTATTGTTGTTTTATTGTGTGTTAGGTAATGACTTCTAAAATGAAATACCACTAAGCGATGGATGGCAATAGACTGTTACCCTGAATTGTTTTAATCAGCCACTTGGTATTTATTTTTTAGCCTTTTGCTTCGGCATTGGCAAGTGTTTGTACAAGGTTGTCTTCTTCCAATCTTACCAACCAAAAATCGGCATTCTTTTACTTAATATTTTTCCTTCACTTTTTCTTCCAGTTCAACAAGTTCCTCTTCAAAATTTTCTCTGAGTATGCCATTCTTAAAATTTGGATATTTGTCACAAAAAAGAATATTTTCAGTTGTTTTACAACATAAGTATGCAATGCTCAGCATCCTGAGTGAAATGGGTTGATATCTCATTTTTATCATCTATAACCATGTTGACAAATTGACTCTCGACCGATGAGCATGGGAGAATTTCTACAGGTATTGTAAAGATTTGAATTGATGTGAATGCTAGAAATGTATGTACAATCAAACCTCCGCTAACATCCACTTTGCCCAAGAAAGTCGTTGTAGAGTAGAGACAACATTTCACAATTGACTCAAGGTTTTAATAAATCGATTCCTTACAATACAACAAGTATCAAAGTGCTAAGCAAAATGAATAGATAAAAAATATAAATAAACTGAAAAGACAAGAAACTCTTAAAGGCATATCACTGACAGATTTCGTTGCACAGAGTATATTAATTGCATGGAGTATTTTAATTACAGTATAAACACAAACTTAAACTAAAACCTAATATTCTCATCGTTTGACATGGCATCCCAAAAATGTTAATCTTTCAATTCTAATGTACTTTGCAATCAAAAGGGTATAGTATTCAACTAGTCGCAAATTTAATCATCGTGCAAACTCATACAATATTTTGACACCCATCAGGATCCAAAGTGTTTCCTTCATTACAAAATTACCCCCTACATCGAGAAACATCTAGCCCTACCTGGACACCTCACTGTTCCCTTTTTCAGCATTCATTTCGCTTGGGTGACACATACTCATCGAACTGTTCCCAGCGTGACTCATTTTACGCACCTTAAATTAAGAAAAATTGATATGGGTAGCTAGGTTCAGCTCGCATGTGCAAAAACAAAAACAAAAACAAAAACTAACAGCTGTCGCTGCAAAAGGAGCCTAAATCTGTCACCTTTCGCCATGCAAACTTCTCGATCCCAAGCTGTCACCTACTCTGTTCTTGCGCATGTGTATTATGGGTCTTTGAAGGACACTCGAATGAGCAGGATACAAGAATGGCGAGCTCTCATATTTGTTCTTGTGTTGGTAATTTACGACCACGGTATAAGCGATTAGTCGATAATATATATCCAGCGGACCCGCGTCAAGGCTTAGTTAAAGCAAACATGGACAAGCTAATATTCTACGCTCTTTCTTCACCTGAAAAATTGGATAGAATTGGTTCCTATTTGGCCAAGAAATTAAACAATGACGTGGAACGTAGAAGGTTGGGGTTCGTTTTTATTACCGTGGAAGCCCTTGATCAGCTTTTGTTGGCTTGCCATGCCCCTAATTTAAACTTGTTCGTAGAAAGTTTTCTGAAAATGGTGCAAAAACTTCTGGAAAGCCCCGAAGCCGAACTACAAGTTCTCGGCAGCACCTCCTTCGTAAAGTTTGCAAATATTGAGGAAGACACCCCATCCTATCATCGACGCTATGATTTTTTCGTCTCTAAATTTAGTTCAATGTGCTGGTTTAGCTCTGGAAGTGAACGAGATTGCTTCAGGATTCGCTTAGCTGGGTTAAAGGGATTACAAGGCGTTGTACGGAAAACTGTGTCTGATGACCTCCAAGCCAACATCATGGATGAAACTCATATGACTAAGATTATTCCGTCTTTGTTATTCGTGATGGAAGAGAGCAGTAAGGGCAAAAGTTCAAGTGATCAACAGTTTCAAGTCTCCACCACTGAAGAGGATCCAGCTTCTTTAGCAGAATCATGCCTCAGAGAATTGATAAACCGAGCAAGCTATGGAAATATTAAATCAATTGTTAATCCAGTGTTAACTCACTTTGACAAGAGCGAACTTTGGGTACCCAATGACTTTGCACTCAAAGTTTTCAAGATCATTTTGTACTCAGTACAAAATCAGTTTAACTACATTGTCATCGAGAACCTTCTGTCTCATTTAGATAATCACATTAGAGACAAGGCAAAAGTGAAAGCCAGTATTGTGCAAGTCTTAGCAGCTTGTGTTAAAATTGCGAGTAACAGTTCCATAGGTCCAGCAGTGTTGGAGGTTTTCAACACCCTTCTTCGTCACCTTCGGTCTTCTGTCGACTCTCACACTGATGACAATGATGATGAGAGAGAATTTGAAGAGTCTTTGGTCAGTACTGTTGGTGCCTTTGCTGCAGTCCTGCCTGACTTTCAGAAAACTGACATAATGATGTTTATAATGGGTAAATTTCCCTTGCCAGATAGAAGACGTGAAAGTAAGCAGTATGCCAAAAGAGAAAATCATGCCAACATGGTGGGGGGCAATAGTGCGCTACAGAAAATGCTTCTCCAATGTCTTCTTAGTGTTGCACAGAGCTTCAACTCCATCTCCCTGACAACCACTTTTTCTCCAACATTTCTTGAATCTCTACTTCAAGCAACCATTGTTGAAGACCCAACTGTGAGAAGACTTGCTCATGAGATTCTTTACACACTGATTGATCGTCATGAAAACATTCACAAGCTTGGTGTAAACGGAATCTTAAAAAGAAGCAAGAAAATTGACTTAACCACTGAACAGTGCTCAAAACAGGACCTCCTTTTCTTCAGAAAGAACAAGGATGAAATACTATGGTATTTGTTTGAAAGTGCTTGCATGCTTTCAAATTCAGTGGAAAATCTTCTAGCTATCTACCTAACCATGGCCGTTATAACTATAGAGGTTGGAAGTGACCTTGAACTTATTTCCAGTGTGGTACAGATGACATTTGGATTACAGAAAGTTGCATTGGATGATGATTTGGTGTTACCAAGTATGGTTCGTTGTGCACTTCATGCACTTGTAGCAGGGTATCTCTGTGTGGTTGCTCAGTTGACTGGAAATCAGGTCCTTAAAGACTATGTTTCTCTTATCACCCATCTGAGAGAAAAGGAAGCTGATTTTCTGATCCCAGAAAGAGCTTTGAAACCTGCTGCCAATTCTCTTATGATTTCAGCCAACAGCTTTCCTAAACATCTCCTATTTGATATTTCAAACATCACAGAGGCTTTCCCTCTGATGGCAGATGATGGTAGATTACTGAAGACACCATACAAACACCAACCCCTAAAAGGGGTTTTGAATGATCATTTTGAGAGTGAATCAGAGGTGTCCAATATCAACAGTGAACTTGACTCAAACCTTCCTGGAGTTCAACCTTTAACACCAAAGGAAAGGATAACATTTCAAATGCTAAAAGATGTTGTGTCAGAAAAATCATCACGAGCTCTAAAGGAGAGAGGTAAAGATGCCAATTATTTAGCTTCAAGTTTTAACAAAATTGCAGATGATGCAAGTGCCAGAACACTAGAATTTAATTCTAAAGTACTAACTGTGCTGGATTCACTTAGCACCCCTCTTCAAAGTAGGGCTCTTAGTATATCAACACAAAGCCTGTCTTCAAATCCTGTAGAAGAAAGCTATATTATGAAGTTTTCTGGACAGTATGTTTATTAATGAAATACTATGATATCAAAAAAATTATTAACTTTTTTGTTTAATTAAAAGATCCATACAGTAATCTCTGACTAGCGTCTATGACTAAAATGATTTTTCATAACCAGTGAATTCCCAAATAAGATAAAAATTGGAATTGAAAGTGATTTGAACTTTATGAGTATTTAATGAAGGAATCTGTATTAAGGTTTTCCTTTTTTGTAAAGGATTTATTAGGATGACTAAATTTACAGGGTTATCTTGGTTACCAGTGCTTGAAGTAGAACAATCAGAATTTTTTAGGTGAGCACCACCACTTGTTAACTCCATTGTTTTTATATATACTTTTTTTAAATACTGATCAACTTTAACAGGGCAATATCTGTCTTTTTTCTCTCTATTTCAATGGAGATGAATGCTGCAAAACCAAAAAGTTATCTTTCTCTGCCTTTAAAACGGTATGAAGAAATTTAACAGCATTCTGAGACTCTAAAAGGTGACCCAAGATGTCAAATTTGATTTTTTAAATGTACTCAACATTTGACCATGGATGAAACCAACTACAAACAAACAGCTAAGTAACCTGGTCAGAACTCTAATGCAGAGGTCACAAAAGGCTCCTGCTCTGGTCTGAGTCTAGAATGCCTTTCTGTGAAGATCCTAGTCATTCAAACAGATCACCCAATGATTGAAAAATGAGAAGTGAAAGTGTTATGTTAAAGGTAAAAATCCAGTTTCTGTGTAGTCGTGGAATCCATCAGGAATGTTGGCACATTTGAGTACAATTTTCTTAAGTTAGGTTACCTTTTCCAAATCTCAGAGGGCAGTTACTGTCAAATTTAAATATAATATTTATTGGCAGAGACAAAAATTATGTGGTTTCTGAAGCATTCTTCTTCATATTATGTGTAAGGGTTCCATCTGGTACTGATTTTTTTAACTTTCTAAATAACTGATAGATCTCCATTATTTTTCTTTTTTTTCACTTATTTTCTTGTATGTGATCATTGGAGTCAAAGATTTGTGACTCTTTCATACCAGGATGGGTTAACCACCTCTGAAATTTTTCAAACTTTCTTTTGAAAAATGGATGGGATGCAGTAAGCTTTGGTGGTTGGCAGATTTTCAACTTTTCTATTTTTGCAAGTGATTTCCTCAAACCGAAAACTGCCTACACATCGTTTCATGTAGTTTTTGAGGTTTGTTCATCAGTATCTTTTGAACGGTATACTGTACACTTGCAGTAAGTACTAAGGTGGGCATTTCATAACTTGATCACGGTTGTTAGCATAAGGGGTTAAGTTTTTTGGAAAATACTTTCTTGGAGATGGAAAACAAATTATTTCAATCTATGATTATGATGGTAAGCTAGGCAAAGAGTAAGCTTGATGACAATAAATATCAACCAGTAAAGCTCTTGTAAATGTTAACAAGCTCAATTTTTAATGATAATTTTGTGGTTACTGACACTTTCAAATGATAATACACTGATTTGGATTTGCTCTTTTGGGGAAGGTGTTGGACAGTACCTGTTGTTGCCTATGGTTCAAATTTTATTTTCCCTTGTGAGGCGTAGTAGTATGTGATGATGGGTTTGAAAAAGGAAGATGATATTGAAGAAGGATTACGAAACACTTAATTACACAAATCAACTTTAAAAGGTGTAAGTAAACAACATTTAGAAACAAATTGGTGCCCATTTTTATCAATGAAAAGTGCCCAAACAGGGAAATTATCTCCTAATATAAAAACCTGGTCCCAAAGATTTTTCTTTGACCATTAATTTTCTGATGCTTTGCGTCGACCCAATTTTGATTAAAAGGTATCAAAGGAAAACAGACTGATGATAGAGAAGTATATGACAAACACTAGTACTGGTTGTTGGATGTCTTGCTGAACAAGGGTATAAAGAATTTCAAATTGACTTGGTATCAAGCCAGTAAGGCTTGCTGCTCTATTTCTGATACCGACTTTGTTATGATAGTGATTATCTCCGCTAGGGTCAAAGGATCTGCAGAAGAAGATTAATATCTTTTCCGTGAACAGCACTTTTTAGGATTGATATGTCGTAAAAATGTGGTTTGATTGGGGGTTTTAAATAGATTCGGAAGTAAACGCAATTAATTTACCGCCGAAATAAAGTTAATATGCTGTGTGGCAAAGGCAAAGCAAATTGCGCCTTTCCAAAGGACCAGTGATGCTAAGGACCGCCACTCATTTTTTTTTTTTTTTTTCATATTTCTATTCCTTGGCAGTGAATTAAATGCAAGGAAACCCTTCGTAGCAATCCTCTTCTTTCCTTTTCAGCCAAGCGGGAGAAACCTGAGCTAAGCGGGAGTCGGGTTTGGCTAACTCTCATTATTAAAAAATGGATTTGCTTTCGTGGCTTACCGATTACATGTCTGCACGTAAACAATTTGTCCAAATATCAGGATATCAGTCCGAGCCCAAAACCATCACACATGGAGTTCCCCAAGGCTCAATACTAGGGCCCAAATTATTTTCAATATTTGTAAACGATCTTCCAGAATCAATAACTAGTGGTGAATTATTTATTTTTCCCGATGATACCACTATTTTTACAATTGGAAACAACACCGACGATATCATCTTAACACTCCAGTCTGTACTAGACCAGCTGTACACCTGGTGTCAATCAAACAGATTAATCGCCAACGAATCGAAATCTGAAGCCCTGATAATTTCTAGCCAGAACTTTATTGGCCCCCTGCCACGTTTGGCCTTTGGTAATAGCTTTATTGAGTACAAATCATCATCTAAATGTCTTGGGGTGACAATTGACAGCAAGCTATCATGGCAGGAGCACATAAAGAGCGTTTGTAAGTCATTCAGCAACAAAGTCGCAGTACTGAATCGGATAAAGTTTTTACCGATACCAACCTTAGAAAACATTTATTATAACTATTATCCCTAGCGTTTTGTATGGCATTGTAGTCTGGGGGTCTTGTTCTTCAACCTTGACGGATGATATTGATCGAATTCATTTAAGAGCTACTAGAATTATTTACAACCTACCCCATAGCATCCACAGTGATGACATCATGAACGCTCCACACTGGAACTCTATTGGTTCATTTTACATCAGGAGACTTTTAGTTATTACGTACAATATCTATCATGGAAATAGCATCGAGCCTCTAAATGACTTAATAGTGAAATCCGAGACTCCTTATGACTTAAGAAAATCCCTAAAAGTTAAGGTTCATAGACCAAGAACAGAAATGGGAAGATCTTCGTTTAAGCACAGAGCTGCACTATCCTGGAACCTCCTGCCCGAAGACATGAAGAACAGTTCAAACTTAACTTCCTTCAAGAGAAAACTCAGGGAAAATAAGAGAATTCTGAAATCTATCAGTTTTGCTGAAGCTTCCTGCAGCGTTTCCTACAAATCTGTTGACTTTAAATACTTTTAACATTTACTCCGTATTGTTATCAATACTCATTTCTTTAATTGTCATTATTTACATACCATTTTCGGTCTATTCACTAATTAGGTATTTATTAATTGATAGCTTAATTGATGCAGGTCCACATCA
Organism: Stylophora pistillata; assembly: GCF_964205215.1. Lineage (NCBI taxonomy): Eukaryota > Metazoa > Cnidaria > Anthozoa > Scleractinia > Pocilloporidae > Stylophora > Stylophora pistillata. The sequence goes on from NC_142530.1 coordinate 12,973,999, forward strand.
GGACGTAATGTCTTGCCTATCCCTCAACCTGCGTTATTAAATAAACTATGATGATGATCATCATCATCATTGGATAATGCAATTCAAGACTTTTTATTGGCTTAGCCATTATGGTACACCGCCTCCCGGTTAGCTCAATTGGTTAGAGTGCTGGACTGTTGTGCGAGAGGTCGAGGTCGATGGTTCGAGCCCCGGCCGGACCAACACTCAAGGTCTTAAAATAACTGAGGAGAATGCGCTACCTTTCTTTATTAAGAAATGGATAGACATTCTAGTCTTCTCGGATAAGGACGAATAAACCGTAGGTCCCGTCTCCTGCATCTATTAATTAGTTAATTTGGTTAGGCAGGGGACGTTAAAGAACCCACTCACGATATTACTGTGATGTGGTCTGGCGTATTTACTGGGAATTGGGGGGGGGGGCATCTTCAAATAAGTTTCCTTCGATTGTTTGTAAACTGCTGATGCAGTCTGGCCAAAGTCCCCCGAAAAGTGTTGTGATGCGCATTTCATCATATCCACATGTTAATTTGCGCAATATAAATATTAAATTATTATTATTGGTATATTAGCCAATATACCATAATCTACAAATATGGTAGGCGTACGCGTCAGCTTAAAATTAAAAGGGAGCTAAAAAATTTAAGAAAATTTAATAATTTAATTTAACGTTTTTAATAAAACAATTATTCCACTCGCGCTTGTTGGATCTCATATCCAACGCGCGTTCGTGGAGTAATTGTTAATTAGCTTGTTACATTTGCTGGTCAATTTTCATTGGCTATTTAGTTCGCCCATTCCAACTGTCGAAGTTACAGCTGCTAAAAAATCGGCCATGTTTAATTAAAGAGTTCTAGCGCTTCATCAGCCAAATTTAGCTGTAAATAAGAGCTGTTCAAAAATAATCAGATTGGTGTATTTCATTAAGAGGACCATTTTTTTACTGATGTCACGCCTGCGTGTATGGTGATTTCACAAATCATCTGTATGCAAAGAAGACAGGAGACTGCTTGGTAACGAGAGCTTAATCTCGTCAGTAGCCCGCCTGTAAAAGAACAACGCTATTGAGAGCGCAAGTCAGAGCAAGTAAGGTAAAAAACCATCGGGCTTGAAAATGAATAAAAACCAGTCAAACATTCTTGACTTAAGGAAAGAGAGACCCGTCAATAAAAGATGAAAAAGTTTGTTGAAAGTTTGTATTATTAAAAATTACTCAAATGGTATTGTTATAACATCTCCGTGCAATCCTTTTCCAGCATAGCTCCCATCTCTCTCTAAACATAACACTCATTACACTGCATTACACTCAAAATTCTGGTTGACTTAGTGAAGGTTCTTAGTGATTTAAATTTAACGTTTTTTTCTACTTATCATCAAATTCACACGTACAACTATCGTTCACATTATTGCAGAACTAATGTCGAGCAGTTTGCAATCTTGCACCACGGTCCAAAGGTTTGGAATTCCCTACCTCATGATCATATCCTATCCCACAGATTTTCTGTCTTTAAGATTTCGCTTAAAAAATTCTTAATTGACAGAAATCTAAATTAAACTTGTTCATCCGTAGTTAACTTACTGATCTAACTTCTACATCGTGTGAGGAACCCACATTTGATAAGCTCCTTACTTCTGCTGGGCTTCTTCGCCACACTACTTAAAAATGACCGTAAATTGTAACTTTATTTAGTTTAGGTATCATGATATTGTCTTAAAATAATATTTTGATAGTTATTATTTTAGATTGCTGTAAACAACCGTAATTTATTCTTGTGCTTGTGTGTAAGTGGCAAATAAATAAGTGAATAATAAAAAAACATATGTGAGACAAAGCTAGATTTACTTTATTAACTTAGTCACCAAAGCTCCAAACCAACTCGAAGTTATCTCAAGTTGTCGCGATCCTGTATCACTCGTTTGGCTTTGACCTTCCTTAGAATTTGCTTTTCACTATGACTGATGATATAGTATGACATCTTTTGTTTACAAAATTTGAACTTTCATTTATCAACCTAACTTGAAGTAAAGTTGTCATGAACAGCATTAAACAGTGGCCTCATTCCAAAGTTTTCCATTGGCCATATGAATATAATGTGGGTATATAACTCTTGCGTTTTCATCTCTACCTAATCGTCTTGCCTTCCCGTTGTTCGTCATTTCAACAGGCGTTTCTTGAATTACTTTTGCATCGCGAACAGCAGCCATGTTAAAAAATGAATTGGCATGGTCATCTCCTACATGGGTCGTTTCTGATGTTTGTTCAAACCGTGTCTCCCTTTTTCTGTCTGTACAAATCATTTGGTTGCTAGGATGAATGCTGTCGTTTTTTCCTTTATTTGAATTTCGCTTGCAGGAATAAAATCTGCAACAAAACACGGCTAAAAACGCGTCGCGAAATCGCTCGCTCCTCAAGCCAATCAAATAAGGATTAATGGCAGAGTTCATGAAGCCACACCAGTAAGCTGCGATTCCTAAGCCACGTGGTAATTTTTCTCGGGAAGAAACTGAAACAGCAACCGCGATGTATACAAAGAATGGCGTCCAGCAAATGATGAATACTATTAAGGCAAGGAAGAACGTAAAGACAGTTCTTTCTTGATTTTGTATTAAAGAGTATTGAGAATTACCAATTGTAGAAGTTGACAACCGCCTTGTGTGATTCCGTACAACGATATAAATTCGTATGTATGCATGGCTCATTACAACTAAAGGCAGTAAAAACGCGATCACAGCCAGACATATAATGTACAATCTTTCAAATTTATTTTCAGGAAATTTAAATCCGCATTGTAATGCTGAGGCGTTGTAGACATTGCGACCCCAGCCAACCATAGGTCCAATAGAAATTGTCACTGATAGCATCCATACACCAATTACGCTGAAAAATGCTTTTCTCTTAGTCATAATTTTTTCCATTGGCTTTACCACGGCGAAAAACCTGTCCATTGATATTGCAGTGTGCGTAAATATTGTGTTGCAAATTAAGACAGAGTTACAGAAGGCGTTTAGCTGACACACAGGCCCAGTGCCAAATGTCCACTTTCTCATTAAAGCAGTTTCGAGAGGAGATAGCATAGTCAAGAAAGTCATGGTGATATCACCAACGGCGAGATTCACCAAGAACATGTTCATTTCTGTCCACATTCTTCTGTTGCGGAAAACCGCGTAGCAAATTACAACGTTTCCTGTTAAACACGCTACCATGATGACGAGCAAAGTGGCCGCAGCAAAAGCAGTTTCTGCGACTGTAAAATCCACGAGGAAATTGTCATCATTCTCAGTTGGAGACAAAATGGAGCTGTTTGGAGCAATCGTTTTCTCCCCGTCCATGTTAAGAACTTTCTGCAAGAATTCGCAAAGAAAACGAGAAAAGTTACACTATAATTTTCCTTGAGCTTTCGCTTGAAGTGTGTATTGTTTTAGGTTGTACAAAACATGCAAACAAATTTGCATTTGAAAATCTTCATATTTAACCGTTCTAGGCGGTTTCACATAAATTTTACTTTCAGTTATTTTTCAAGTCAAATACAAAACATTTCCTTTAAAATTTAATTTCACATTCAGAGTCGAAACCACAGAAAATACGGTTATATACCGATCAACTGACACCTGCCAAGTCAGGCAGGAAGCTTGATGAGAATTTACGAACATTTACCTGTTGAGTTAAAGTCACGAAAACACTATTCTTCTTACAACAGCGATAAAACTTCTGAAATCTGCACCGCAACTTGGTCTCCTTACAATGTACGCTCAAATGTGGGAAGGCCTCCAACTAATTCAGGCGCGATGTTCACTGCCGGTACCAACCTGAAAAGCGACTGTGGCTCGCTGACAGTCTGCGATGGAAAACAATTTCGCTCATCCAGAACAAATTACAAGTCAAGCATTTTGTTAATTTTTCTAAAAATATTTGCATTCCTGACTCCTATAATAACATCAAAAACATTTGCATACCGTGGTGATGGTAGGCTTGTGTTTTGGCTATTTTCGCTTTTATTTGGTCAGATAATACCAAACCGGTCGATCACTGAATATGAGGAAATAAGTGAAAAACTGTGCTACTGGCAATTTATCTGTTTGTTATTCCTTCAGTGCGCTTCGACCTTTAATAGTATTATATTAATCACGATGACGATAACAATTGCAATATAATGATAATACTAAACACCAAATTTTATCGTGAAGGTGAAACTGAAAAGCTATTTGTTTAACTTGAAAAGGTCAGAAACGCTTCGTCAAAGGTGTATGGGCTGTATATCTTGCAAAAATATTATAAACTAATCGATGCAAAAGTATTACCAACCTCAGGTATCAGGTAAGCGTTCGAATAAGTATAAACATACATATGTCTTATTAACCAAGCGCGAGGGCCGTACTGGGAGAATATCGGCCCGAGGTCTTGACAGTACGGACTGAGCGCAGCGAGGTCCGTACAAAAAAGACCGAGGGCCGATATTCTTCCAGTACGGTCTCGAGCAAGCTTGGTTAATAAGAGATTTATTACACGACTGAAGTTCAAAGGGACACAAGTGCGGTATCATTCGGGATCATTCGGGACAGTGCCCGGTCCAATACTGAGAGAATATTGACCGGCAATAGAGCATTTTGATTGGGTGATTTTAGTTATTGGCCCTCTGACTTCCCGAGTCGTGTAATAAAAGTAGATTATTGAAAGCAGTAATCTGATCAAATAAATAAATGTGTTACAGAATAAATATAACAATATGGTGCGAAGGTATTATCTGACTGTTTTAATCAGAACGTCCGAATTGTCAATGCGAGGGTTAAGAAATCTCTCAAAGAATTATGAAAACCTGCAGAAGACACTACTGTGTATTAATATAGTATCTGGAAGAGCATTCGAAAGTTAAGTCTTAGCTACATTCTGTTTCTCCATTGAAACATAGACTGAACGGTATTCTTATATAAACTTATGTCTGAATCTCGACTTAGTCAATAAAGTAATCACGCATGATGATCATTCACTAATAAAATGTTTATGATAAAGTTAAGTAAACATTTGTTTATCTTCACTTTGTCGTGGGAACCTTTCTTACAAGGACGCAGAGGAGGCTGAGATGAACGCCTTGATTTTGCTCATCTTTCTAATTTTAACTAGACGCACATCTGCGTGAACTCGGGCTTTCAATATCGCACATCTGGAGTTATCTTTGGGGGACTGCCATATTGCCATCGTTACTGTCGTCACGCAATTTCATCATTGCCGGTCATGAACAAGTTTACTTGTGTTTATGTTTGTCTGCTGGAGTGTAATGAATGTTGTTATGGTACTGGACAACAATCAAAATAATATATTACCATATAGGGGTAAGTTCCTATTGATGCCAAAGGTTGAAAGGCAAGGACTTTTCAATGACTTTAAAGGCCAAGTTTTAGAAAATTGAAGGACCACTTTTGGAAAGGTTTGCATAAGCAATTTTAAAATCATTTAATATTATTTCTCAACTTTTCCATGAAAGTACTGTAATTTTCAACTTGAAAACTGCTAAAGAAAAAGTATTGCAAAAATCAAGCCTTAGTCCTCAAATTTAAGTACTTTCAAGGCCTTGAGTTTTTAATTTTTAAATTCAAGCAACTTCAAGGACTTTCAAGCTTTTTACAAACCCTGAGTAGGTAATGTACTTGTCTTTAACAGCAAGGAGAAGGGAATTTTTTATCTATTATTGGTACCAAGTCAAAGCTTGTTGCCAAATGTCCACCCATGGAGAGTTGTCAGAAATCAGTAGATTGAGGCAGTATTACTGTTCAATAGTTCAAATAATTGTTTTTAATAGAAAAATCCCTGAATATTTAATACTGCTGATGGCCACAACAAGAGAAGCAGTGCTATTTACAGTTTTAGTATGTTCAATTAAAGGCATTTGACTTTCATTACATACCAAGAGGGAATACACATATTTTGACCTTTTTGTGGGTTTCAAAATAAATGTCATACAAAAATCTGAAAACCACATCAAAAACCCTGTGCATTCAACTATTATTTCTTATAAGATATTTGAGAATTGATTTGCTGTCAACTGAATCAGGCAATATTCCTTCACTGTAATCATTCTTAAGATCTAAACTTGCTTCAGTTCCACAAACATCAGTTTTTGGCAAATCATCTGACAGTAAATACTTGTTCAAAGATGAATTTCCACAATCTTCTGCCATACTGTATAACATTAGATATGGTGTTTGAATTCCAATAACTACATGATTTTATTATGGAGTATCAGAGTGAATAGACAGCCACACAATTCACATTGAACTTTCTGGTTTAATTCACAGGCATGACTGAAAATGGGCACTATTTTGAAATTTATCAATTTTAACCCCTTTCAACTCAAATTTATGGTTATGTATACTCTGAAAAGAACGTACTAAGCTATTCAGTGATGATACTTCAAGCAGCACACATGTACCTTGAGAATGGCTTCAGCCATAAATATCCCTTGCATGAGAATCGAATATTTTCAAGCCCGCATTGCCTTTACAATAGGTAGCAACTGCAGTACATCCTACTGTCAAGACAAAATTGTTGAAATTTTTGGCTATAAGTGAAAAAGGCTCTATCTAAGGAGGTACAGTACTGATATCCTTCTATTGTAGCTTCTTGATGAATATAGTGTCAGTGTAACTTTTACCGTATTGAAGTTCATAGTCAGTCTTGCATACATTTAAAAGTGTGGGTAATTTTGTCTGCATTAAAAATGATTGTCTGGCTAACCGAGACAAACTTGATTTCCAATATTGATTATTGACACCAGATCATTAGCAGAATTGATTCCTTGTTTGTTATTGTAAATCAAAGAGCATTATATAAACTCATTGCAACACACTGTTTTCCTGAATTTTGTCCAAATACCAACTCATTAGCTTGGCTATATGGTGCCGTTATTGTTTTGCTAGGGTCAGTGTAGATTGGAGTTGGACCAGGGTTTTTCTCTATATCTGAACTCAGTTGAAATTTACAATAGTTTGATACGTGTCTGACTCTTACAAAGACACATGGGTCTATTACAAGAATACATTGATAAATACCGACCTGCTCTATGCTTCAATTTAATTATCCTTTGATACACCCTCACAGAACAATTCAACAAATACTTCTTCTCATGTTGTGTAACTTTATATAATTTTATCCTCTTCGTATTAAGCTTACAAACATTCTTTGTAACTCTTCTAACCTTCACATAGTGACGTAACCGAGAGGAATTCGGTATGATTGGACGAATACGCTCATAAACAAATTCCTTCACTTTCCTGCTTTTACCAGAACTCATCGGCGTATCGCAAAGCTCACAGCTGCGAAACAACTTTGATCAATCTAGTAGAAGATTGGAGACTCGCGAGGGATCAAAGACAGGTAGTGAGCATACTTTCAACAGATATGTCAAAGGCATTTGACTCGTTGCACCCACCTATGCAAGCTTAAAGCGTACGGTCTCCAGGAAAGCGCTATTCAACTCTTAAACAGCTATTTAAATGAACGGAAATATCAAGTAAAGATCGGCCGTCATGTTAGTTCGAGCAGATTTGTGAGTCGGGGCTGTCCTCAGGATTCCACGCAGGTGCAGATCAGGCAGCTGTCACATCCCAGTTAAAGGATAGTGCCAACCCAACTGGTCGGCATTAGATAACATAGGGTGAAGTAGACCCGAATGATTAGCATTTTCCGATCATGGTTGTGACGTCATCTTCCGACCGCACTGTAAATTTCGGAAATTAACATGGCGGTGTAAGTGTAAAACCAGTAGTTCGTGTTGCGCACAATTGCAGGCTGTAAGCTTAGACTAGGCCAGGCATCTTTTTAGTGTACGGAGTTGCAGACTAATAAGCATTTCGCTGGACAAGCAGAAGAATGTTTCCGGACCTACTTACTTAAATGAAGGACTCTATGCTACCTCACCCGATGTTACTTTTCAGTACCACAGGACAATATATAAGTACATAAGATAGGGTGAGGATTATTTGTAATGATGTCTGAAGCAATACGATAAAGCCAAGCCATACTTTTTTTCGCGTTGAAAGAGGGTGTTAGTAATGAAGTCCTTAAAAGTAACATATTAAAAGGAAGCAACTTTGAGCGAAGTCACATTTATACATGATTATGTGCTTGGGCTACATGTGTACTTTAAAATCAACTACTATCCTTACTATCCCATCGAAGGCTAACATCAGAACCAATATAAAAGAGAATTGCGAGTGTTGAGAGTATCTTTGAGGTTTACCGTTTTACGCCGTACGAAAAGTCAGCTATACATATAAAAAGGCTATAAATAAAGAAGAGTAACCTTCCCATCCCCTCGCCCCTCAGTCTTGATGGTTTCGCCAGTTAAACTTGAACTCCCCTCTTCCGATGAGCTGCCTGTTCAAGTGGGAAAATCTGGCGGGGGAATTGAATGTGGTATCTATGTTTACAATGAAAGAAGCGAAAGAATCTTTTTTTTTCCGTGGAAATTTCCGAAACATTCGGCTACGTTCTGTCTTTGGATCATGCCAAAAAGATGATTTCAAAATATGAAACGACGAACACCGTAAAATTTTCCAGTTACAAGGCTGACAAGGTCTTTTTTTTCATACAAAAACATAAACTTCCATCTTCATTTAAGAATTTCATCATCCACTCAATAGAATAGCTTCTGCTATTTGAACATACACAATCTTCATCATTATTTTTGCCTTCCTCAGTTGGTTTTATAACCAGCTGTAGTTCATCTCTCTTTGTAAACAAGTATGTGTGCATTCAGAATAAAACTAATAATCTCTTTCAACAATAAATTGCCAAATTAAAATTTGAAGCGCAGTCAGGATGAGACATATTAAAATACACTAAAAAGGTTTTTTCTCAGTATTTAATATTAAAATTTAAAACTCACTGCAGATTGAAAAAGATACAAAACATGAAAGATCAAAAGAATCAAAACGATTGAGAGATGATATGGCAAAAGGAAATGTGAGGTCTGAGCTGAGAATTTACATAGAGTTTCCTACTGAGACTGACCATGCACATCATCTTATGGGAGAGGTAAGATAATAGAAGGTGAGGGTATGAAGTCCACCTTCAACTGCCAGTACCAATCACTGTTTGCTTAATCAGAAAAAAAAAATTCGCTTTCTGTCTGTTTTTTAATAAGGTGTCTTGTTGGAGCTATAACACTCTCTGTTTTAACTTAAGTATAACATGCCTTGAGAGAAATTAATATCTTAACACATATTATTCTCATTTCATTCCAGGGGAGCAACCTATCTCAGCTTGTGGATGACAGGATCATCAGACAAATTGAAAAGCTTGTCAATGAGGAAATGAAAGACACCCATGAAATACGGAGACACCTGACTGTCTACATAAAAAATGAAATATATTAGCAAAGGATGAAATCCAACCATCTCCCTCAAACCAGAGGTTTTATCCTAAGCTGAGTGATATAAGGAGCCACATGTAACAAGCTACCGTAGAGCACAGATTCTCAAAAAGTGATCAAGAGAATGTGGCAGAAAAAGTTATCCAGTGGAAAGCATCTAGCCCAGAGGACTTCATCTACTTCCAGCCATGTGGAGATGTCTCTTCAGCCACAACAGATGGAGAAGACCACACTACAGAACAGGATCCCAGCACCCTTCTGTTTGTCCATCAAAGTGCCTGGCAGCACAGACTCCTGAAAAGATATGGCAACATTTGTCTACTAGATGCCACATACAAAACTACCCGTTACGCTTTACCTCGGTTTTTCCTTGTGGTGCGCACAAATGGTGACTACCAGGTAGTTGGATCATTTGTGGTGGAATTCAAACAGCATTCTGATAAAAATCATACTGGGCTTAGTTGTCATTTGCTTTCGCAAATGCGAAACCTGATCAAAGTGTGGATGATGAAAGGTAGATATCTAAAATGTATCTAATTGAACTTTTCCAATGCCACCAGTTTTGAGAGTTTCAATTACAGTATTTGTGAGCTCCAATGAAGCATGCAACAGTATATTTGCTAACAATTTTTTGCCAAAACCTAAACAACAAATGAATTATCTGACTTGTGAAAAAATTCATTTTGGCTGGGAAAATCTGACATATCACTCACTTAAGTCAGTAAGCTAGGCCAGAGTATATTGTAAATATTGAGATGCATTTAAAGTTTTGATGAGCCAACCACACCATGTTATTTACAAAACAGTATGCAGTGTCATATATATATATATATATAATGTACATGCATGACATATTCTGTGATTAATATGCTTTACAGAAAAAAAAGAAGAATTTCTATATGTTTATTCAATGATGAAACAGGATCATATTCCTATGGAAGAATGTTATCATGTTGTAACAAGAATTTTCTCTTGAGCTGTTTATTTGGAATAAGGTTTGTTCTAGTCTGCATGCAGACATTTTTGTGTTTTCTTTGTTTCACTTTTTCCACACTAAGACATTTCACCAGTACAATCACAACAATAAATGGCACACATGAAGTACTTGTCACCTAGCTTCTTTACACCATTTTGTCCATAGGGTCTCATGTGTGGGGTAAGTTGATTTTAAAAATATTGCACACCAGAAGGTTTCAGTTCTTATTATATGACTGAGAAAATTACCTCTTTATGATTGACTGATAGCAGGCAAATTTATCACTAATTCTTAATTTGAACTGCATTGCTAATGAATGCAAGCATGTTTGTAATTTTCTCAGTCATATAATAAATGAGTGATCGTAACAGAAAGCTATAATGATTAAGGATTTACACTACTTGCAATATTTGAAAATTCTTTAAAATTGCATTCGCTTAAAAGCTCATGCAATTTTGAGAGAATATTTAAAATATCACTTGTAGTGTAAAACATTAATTGCATTATGTAACATTCACATTCATACAATTATCAATACAACATCCATACCCCAGAGACATAACAATCATTTAGATTCAGGGTTGCCCAGAGGGCATACAATCAAGGTGAAGAGGCAATGATTTGATTGGTACATAACTTGCTCTGAATTTGTTGCTCTTAACCAATTTTTCAAAAAATGTTCTTCAAGTAATTAATATTATTAAGATAAATGTAAACTTGTAAAATTGACGGAAGTTTTGGCATAGAAAAATAACACTAATATTGCATAAAGATCCATCCCTTAAACAAAGAAGGCCCAAAACAGAGTGTATATGATAGACACTGAACTACATAACTTAGAATTCTCAAAATAATAACAATAATCCTCAGCCTATGTTATGTACTGTCCTGTGCAAAAGGTCCAAATAACATCGGGTGAGGTAGCTCGAGAATAGGTCGGCTCGTGAGTTCCTCCGGAAACATCCATCTGCTTGTCCCGCGAACTGCTTAGTAGTCTACAAACGTAAACGAAAACGATGCGTGGCCTAGTCTGAGCTTACAGACACCGCGGAAATACGTTTTCGTGACGTCACAGGAACTGGTCAGTGGTCATCAACTTTAGGCTGCCAAGCGGTTCCATATGTTCCATATGTTCCATATGAAGACATCTGCTTTTTGCGTGGTTTTAAGTTGGAAAATATGCATGATACTTCTCCTTGTTTGTTATATTTGATCCTTTGAATTAGCTTTTAATACTAAAACCACGTCTTAACAACTAGCGGTTTGGGGGAGTCATTTTGTTTGGAGTTGTGTCCTGTTTGCTGACCTAGGCTGGCCGTCCAGTTACGAAGCGCGATCTTGGTTCTTCAGTCGCCCTCGCCTTCAGAATTGTCAAAAACAGCGGTAGTTATCCAGACAAAGCAGGAGATTAGTTCTGTAAGATACTTTACCAGCGAGTCTGAAGACTGGTTGGATTTTTAAGTGTTATTAGCATGAAGCGATACAGATAATTATTGTGTTTCGAAAATATTCATACACTCACTTACCGCCGACGTGCGGTGCCTTTTCATTTTGGTAATTATTCGCTTGGATGAGAATTTTACCTTTATAGACTGATTTTTCGCCATTCCACCCTTCTGATTTTCTGTGCCTTTAAGAACTGGTGTCCGTAATCAAAATATGAAAACATTTGTTCATTTCATATACTTGCAGTTTTATCAACAAGTTATCTCGTGAACAGGCACAACCAAACGTACTAAAGACATGTAAAAGAGATCTACTATCAACTGCTGTCAATAAAGGCTTAATTCAAGATAAATTATAAATGAACCGATCATGTTGGACGGTCTCAAATATTGCATATTTTCCGCGCCCCCAATCAATCGCATATAGAATAATCTTTGTCGAGCCTTTGCGCAGCAAACTATTCACAATTTCTTCGATTTCCACTTCCTTTGTAAACATCACTAAACAAGCGTTATTCTGTTGCAACAAAAGCTATTTTAATTTCCCAAACAGCTCTAATTGTTTTACACGAAAGCATTTTCAATGAAACCCACTTTATTATTATTATTGTTATATTTTTATAACTCAGTCATTTGAAACTTTTACAGGCACATGTATGTTTACCTGAAGTATATTCCACTATCTTGCATGTGCATTGCATTAATTTATGCAAACAATCAACTAGTCTTCTTCCATTCATTTTTTTAAGATTAGCTTAGCTTTGCTTTACATACACATCACATGCGCTGCCACTGTAAGGATAATTATGATCCCCATCAGTAATATTACATCATATCCCTACAGAACATTGTTATGAAACATTCCCATTTGACTTGTAGCCATTTTCTTTCAAGGTGGCAAAATATATGTATATTGCTGAAATTAGTAAGGATTTCTTATTGAATACAACTAGTGTAGTCATACCAGTGCTCCCCTCCCCAGTAATAAGTTGGGAAAAGGACATTTGTATGGTGCTATCATTGTTTATGTTTGGGAATATCCCATCCCTGATGTTTATTTGACTGGATGGGCACAGCAGTACACAGGCTAATTACAAGCTTTTGGTTACTCCTCATGACTTAGTGTTAACTGGGAATTGACAGCTGGCTTAATCTAATCAATTTTCTCCTGAACATTTTTAACAAACAACTTTGACTTCAGAAATACTTCTGATAATTTCCCTCTGACATTTCTAATTTGGAAGATTAATCATCATAATCATTATGTTCTTTCCACCTCCTTAAACACCCAACATAAGTTCTTTGTTTATAATTCAGGCAGCTTCTGAATATAAGAAATCAAGTTTAGAAGGTAGTTGATTCATTCAAGGCTGTTGCAATATGAGAAAAGTCAATACAGTGCTTTATTCACATAAATTGATTAAATTATATTATTATAATTATTTTACCTTACAGTACTTTTGTTTTTTAAACTTTTTTTAAATTTGTTTTCTAGAAGTACCAAGATGGTAATGTTACTCTGTGAATCAGGGAGCTATATAAAGCAGAAGTATTCTATTAGCTTACTACATTTTATGTTGCAGATGGCAGTAAGTTAGTAAAGAAAGAAAAGAAAAAGCAAAAATAAATAAAATAAAATGATTAGTGAGGGAAGAGCAGCATAAAAAAAGACATACTACAAATTATTCATAATTGTGATGGGAAAAAAAATACTTGTTGGGAAAGTAAAATTATTGCTCAGAAAAAAAATTACAGCTTAGAAAAAAAAATTACAAACTAAGGTGGAAAGTGAAAACTTAATTTATTACCATTACAATGGACATTTTGTACTTAAACATATCTCGGTTTATTCTTCCTCTGGTTGAGCCAATTTTTGTATTTTTGGGGGCTTCAGTCCTAAACATGTTACAGTCATAGGTTTTTGGCCAAGTATGATACGTACAGTAACGAGTGGGGATAGGGTGTCCGTGCAACACGGGCATGTTTTGTCTTCTCGGCGAATCTGACCGGATTGCCGTTGACATACCGATTTATACGGTTCAAGCCACTGCTTTATAAACCTGATGGTGCAGCGTCCTCGGATCACCGCTTCAGCCATTCAAAAACCGTCTCATTTTTAGCCTTAGTGCTTACGCTCTTCTATAAACAAAACTTACGTGCCACGGAGCCGCCAGCGAAAAACAACAATTTCATATCGTGTGCAACTTCAGTTCGGCTTTGGCAAATTATATAATTGAGCTTGAGAACTATCCAAAAGGTGAACGGAGTTTCAAAGCTAAGTTTACAGTATTCTTTCTAAGTTTTGCCTTTTTATGCTGTCGATTTGACTCACAGCGAAAACATTGTAAAAGTTAACGACATTTTATGGTTTCGTCGAGGTGTCCGCTGACCAATAAAATACTGTATCGTGCCTTAAAAAACGTATTTCCGCGGTGTCGAGCTTACAGCGTACAATCGCCCGCCACATACTGGTTTCACGCTTACGTCGCCATGTAATTTCCGAAGCTTACAGTGCGGTCGGGAGATGACGTCACTACGATGATCGGAAAATGCTAATCATTCGGGTCTAGTTCACCCTATGTTATCTAATGCCGACCGTGCCAACTTAGCAACAACGTGGTACGACTCTAACTTACTGGCGGGAAACCTTGAGAAATACCAGATTTTGAACTTGGGCTTCACTCAAAATGACAGTAACATCTGTGTGAATGATGTTGAAATCCAAACCAAAGATAACATTAAATTTCTAGGAGTAGAGTTAGATTCCAAGCTAAATTTCTCTGAGCATATAATCTCTATCTGCAAAAAAGCTAGTCAGAGAATTGGCGTTCTAATGAGATTACGTAACTTAATTCCTACGAAATCTAAGCTAATACTGTTCAAAAGCGCGGTTCTACCATACCTCTCGTTTTGTCACCTAGGGTGGCACTTTTGCAAAGCGAGCGACGCTCGAAAGCTTGAAAGACTACAAGAAAGAGGACTTCGGGCGGTTTTCAAGAACTATAATTCTAGTTAAGAACAGTTATTAGAGAGGGTAGATTTGCCCACTCTACTAAATAGGCGCTTACAGGACCTATGCATCCTCATGTACAAAGCAAAGCATAAACTGTGTCCTGCATATATAAGCAACATCTTTAAAGTACACAATAGTAATTACAATTTAAGGCAAGCCGATTTCTCTATACCCAGGTATGAAACTGTCACTTATGGCAAACACTCTATTAGATTTCTAGGGCCCAGGCTATGGACAAAATTACCCAAGAGTATAAGGGAGGTCGAGACCCTCAAGTCTTTCAAAGGCAAGATACGCCAACTCAGTATAAGTGAGCTCTTGGATGATGGCTGCACACGCTGTAGCCTCTGCTCCTCTTGAATTTTGTATCTGTTTATTACAAATCCCGTAACTAGTTAACCATAGATTTTCTCTTTGTTTTAACTCGTCGTCGTCGTCGTCGTTGGCTCCCCTTCTGTATAGAAGATAGGTGTCCATTTCA
Source organism: Stylophora pistillata (assembly GCF_964205215.1). NCBI lineage: Eukaryota > Metazoa > Cnidaria > Anthozoa > Scleractinia > Pocilloporidae > Stylophora > Stylophora pistillata. The sequence continues at coordinate 12,989,282 of NC_142530.1, forward strand.
CATCATTGACTGATGGTGAGTTCTTTAATGGCTGTAAAGGCCAATACGAGCCTTGAATTGTCTATCATATTCTGGACAACACAGGCCTGGTGGTAATTCTGTCCGTGGATGTTCTTGTCTTTCTTTCTTCCTTTCCCTCTTCAGCCTTATGCCTTTTGAACGCCTTTCCTCAAACTTTTCCATTCCATCTCTTATTGCTTTCCTCCAAATAGTTCTGTTCATAGCCAGATTTTCCCATTCTTTAGTATCAATAGCGCACTGGCTAAGGTGACTTTTCAGCCCGTCCTTGAATCTTTTCTTTTGCCCCCCTACATCCCGTTTACCTTCTGTCAGTTCACTGTAAAACATACTACTGTAAATAGCTCCTAATCTTTTTTCTTTTTTAGTGTCGCCAAATTAGTAAGGGATTTTTCCCTAGCTAGACGGCTCTTGACACTTTTAATAAAGTTTTACTACTACTACTACTACTACTACTACTACTACTACTACTACTACTACTACTACTACTTTCTGCCCTTTCTTCTGAGACATTTCAGAGCAGCTTCTTGTATTCTACTGGGTTCTCGATCACGTCTAAATACACGGTTGTGTTTACATGTAAACATAATATGAGATAGCTCGTTTGATATAGCAGGTTTCGCTTGATATTTCTCGATAGAAGGTTCACTCGTAAATTGATCTCTCGTAAAGTTGGCGGACCGACCCGTTCCCAAAACGCTGACAAAGAATACCCGACCACATCGTTTACACGTCTATTGTGTTATACCTCATTCTTCAAAGCCTCCCGACATATGTAAATGTGTGGAGGGGTATTCTGAAGTTGCTCAATTTTTAGTGTGGGTCTACTGATAACGATGTGTGACTTTCTATGTATACTGAGCGTAATAGCCATCGAATTTCTTTCGCGTACATCAGTCCACGAACGTAGCCATTGCCTTACCATGCGCTCTAGAGTTCATTCTACACATGCGCATATACTTCACGCATGTGCTGTAATGGAACTGCGTTTTGTGAACAAACGCAAAAAAAAAAAAAGCCGAATTTATATGAGGGGTCATCTCCGCCAATATCCTGTTTCAAATTCTGTTCTAAAAAACCTGTATGCTATTGCTTTTTATCAAATTCTTTTCAGAACAGAAATTGGCGAAACAGAATAGAAATTGGCGAAACAGAATAGAAATTGGCGAAACAGAATAGAAATTGGTGAAACAGAATAGAAATTGGCGAAACACAATAGAAATTGGCGAAACAGAATAGAAATTGGCGAAACACAATAGAAATTGGCGAAACACAATAGAAATTGGCGAAACACAATAGAAATTGGCGAAACAGAATAGAAATTGGCGAAACACAATAGAAATTGGCGAAACAGAATAGAAATTGGCGAAACAGAATAGAAATTGGCGAAACACAATAGAAATTGGCGAAACACAATAGAAATTGGCGAAACACAATAGAAATTGGCGAAACAGAATAGAAATTGGCGAAACAGAATAGAAATTGGCGAAACACAATAGAAATTGGCGAAACACAATAGAAATTGGCGAAACACAATAGAAATTGGCGAAACACAATAGAAATTGGCGAAACACAATAGAAATTGGCGAAACACAATAGAAATTGGCGAAACAGAATAGAAATTGGCGAAACAGAATAGAAATTGGCGAAACACAATAGAAATTGGCGAAACACAATAGAAATTGGCGAAACACAGTGGAAATTGGCGAAACACAGTAGAAATTGGCGAAACACAATAGAAATTGGCGAAACAGAATAGAAATTGGCGAAACACAATAGAAATTGGCGAAACACAATAGAAATTGGCGAAACACAATAGAAATTGGCGAAACACAATAGAAATTGGCGAAACACAATAGAAATTGGCGAAACACAATAGAAATTGGCGAAACAGAATAGAAATTGGCGAAACAGAATAGAAATTGGCGAAACACAATAGAAATTGGCGAAACACAATAGAAATTGGCGAAACACAATAGAAATTGGCGAAACACAATAGAAATTGGCGAAACACAATAGAAATTGGCGAAACACAATAGAAATTGGCGAAACAGAATAGAAATTGGCGAAACAGAATAGAAATTGGCGAAACACAATAGAAATTGGCGAAACACAATAGAAATTGGCGAAACACAGTGGAAATTGGCGAAACACAGTGGAAATTGGCGAAACACAATAGAAATTGGCGAAACACAATAGAAATTGGCGAAACACAATAGAAATTGGTCAAACAGAATAGAAATTGGCGAAACACAATAGAAATTGGTGAAACAGAATAGAAATTGGCGAAACACAATAGAAATTGGCGAAACACAATAGAAATTGGCGAAACACAATAGAAATTGGCGAAACACAATAGAAATTGGCGAAACACAATAGAAATTGGCGAAACACAATAGAAATTGGCGAAACACAATAGAAATTGGCGAAACACAATAGAAATTGGCGATTTGTCTATTTCTATTCTGTTTTTCCGACGAACCGAGTGGAACCTTTGGCAACTTCGTACGCTACAACGCGATGCAATCCCGCTTTTAAATTTTGTTCTCATAGCAGATGGTCCTTTTATCTCTTTATTTCACCGCCTCCCGGTTAGCTTAATTGGTAGAGCGCCGGACTGTTGTGCGGGAGGTCGTGAGTTCAAATCCGGCCGGACCAACAATCAGGGTCTTTAATTAACTGAGAAGAAAGTGGTGCCTTTGTAATAATATCTGCAAATGGTTAGACTTTCTAGTCTTCTCGGATAGGGACGATAAATGGAGGTCCCGTCTCCTGCAGGGTTGGGGTAGGAGACGTTAATTTCCAAAACACGACGAGATTACTGTGTGATGGATGTCCTCCCCGGGGTGGGATGGGTGGGTAAAAAAAGAGGTTAGGTGTCAACTGGAACGAAAGTTCTGTTCCTTTCTCCTGCCATTCCTGTAGCGAAACTTAAACTTAAACTTAAACTTAAACAATAAAAGGACCATCTGCTAGAACACAAAATTTAAAAGCGGGATTGTATCGCATTGTAGCATACGTTGTAGCATAACCTCTTACTCAGGTTCCACTCGGTTCGTCGGAAAAACAGAATAGAAATAGAGACATGGCCAATTTCTATTCTGTTTCGCCAATTTCTATTGTGTTTCGCCAATTTCTATTGTGTTTCGCCATTTTCTATTGTATTTCGCCAATTTCTATCGTGTTTCGCCAATTTCTATCGTGTTTCGCCAATTTCTATTGTGTTTCGCCAATTTCTATTCTGTTTCGCCAATTTCTATTCTGTTTCGCCAATTTCTATTCTGTTTTACCAATTTATATTCTGTTTCGCCAATTTCTATTCTGAAAAGAATTTGATAAAAAGCAATAGCATACAGGTTTTTTAGAACAGAATTTGAAACAGGATATTGGCGGAGATGACCCCTCATAAATTTATACCTCGGGCGTTTCCTTCGTAAAGCCCGAGTAATTATTTAAGTTATTATGTCCGGAGGTGAATCCCTGTGGACCTTGGCGACCCAACCCAAGCTTCCTTGACTCCTTTTCCTCCTCTTTCACTTCTCTGCTATTATTACTCCATTCACTACCACGCCTCTTTTTTATTGCCGAACGTCTATCACTGACTATTTTATAAAACTAAGTTCAGCGAGAGTTGATCGGCGCGAGTCTTGTGCACTGTGGCATCAGAGCAGGTTGCAAAGGTTTGTGACTAGCAACTCGATACTACATCGCAGCAGAAGATTCAGGGCTGGAGTGTTAGGTCCGGAAGAAACCACCAGGGGGCGACTATGGGGATTACACCAGATCTTGAAGTCTTACACGGAGATTACGAACAGTATGCCTCCATGATACTTTTAATCTATAAAATTCAGAATAAAAATAGTATTTAGAGAATCTGCCTCTCTATCCGTTTTGTGTGTGCTTAGGGTGTTCATCGGTGAGGCTGCAGGGAGCTTGGGACAGAAAAACACTCCAAGCGACGCAATTGATTCCATGTTTTGCAAAAACACCACAGGAATGGATGTAATGAGATATAATTTAGTCATGCGTCACGTATTATCTGGTGTAACTCGTAGTGTCAGGTTCTTCCGAGGAGAAGGATTCTACGACGAAATACGACTTGAGAACAGACAACCGGATATACCTTGCAAAAGCCTGTTGGAAAAATTCACAAATTTGAAACGGTAAGGGTCTAGTTTCTGTTACAACAAATGAAGGAAGAATGTTGTCCATTTTTCCCCTTGTCATGTGGTTGATTCTTACATAAGAATGATGTATGCAGCATGAATTTAGTGCTTTTCAGGATAATCTATAACTCGAACATATTGATCTCAACCGCTTTCTCGCTGTTCTTCAACATATTTATGTTCCATTACTCCCTAAAATGGCATGGTTACTGACCATCCAACCTCAATTTGCACCGACTGGAGTGAGTGACTTGGAACATAGAGTTATTTTGTTATGCGCCTGCATGTTTGAGAGCCATTTTGATGTTTCGGAAACGAATACTATTCTGTTTTAGTTTAAAGCGGCCATAAACTAAGATTGAAGAAGTGCTTTTGTACACAATTGTTATTCTAAAATAGACCCGTCACATTTCACATATTTACTAAGACATTTTCGTGCGCGAAAGATCATTTAGTTGGTCAACGATTCTCGAGGTCGCGTGTTGTCTTATTTATTACCCGCACCGAGCATCGTTCCCACTTTCCTGTTAGCTCCGAAACATCATGTTAATTTTACTACATGTGATAGAAAAAATTTCTGAAAAGGAATTACATGAGCTGTGTTTGGGCAAATTTCTGGAGACATAGAAGGAAAACTAAATGTAATTTAAATGTTCTCAATCCCAAATGGAAGTCGTTTTTAGTTCTCAAATTACTTTAGTTTTGGCAAATCGTGCTGTGTCAAGTTACGCACTACATCTAAGTTTTCAATTTCTTTTCCCCAGAAAGTGTATCCAAGGTTTTCCATCTGCTACATGGTATAGATTAGTAATGAATTCCTAGTTGGTTTCTTCAGACGGATTATTATTATTTTCATCCATTGAGTTAAGTAGAATCATAAACAAGTCTGATGATTGGGTCTTTTTAATGAAAACGTTTCGTGTTTAGGAGCGATTTCTTTATGCGTGATGTATTGCTGACGAAGGTTTACCACAGCTTTTTAATCATAGGCAGCTTGTTCCTCCTTTAACCAAAGATTATAAAATCAAATTTATTCCTCAATAACAATCTTTCCTTTCGCGCAGAAATTTCAATTCCATGTTAAATATCGAATATATTCACTCCTAAAGTTTGATGGTGCTTCTCAAAATTTATGTGGTTAGATCAAAAACAAAGTGTGACGAATGAGAATGTTTAAGTTGAAAAAGAAAATCAACAACGAGGGTTTAGCGCTGTCCAAGGGAAAATGAGGTAAGCCGCTAATTTTTAATTAAATATCCTATTTGGCATTTTGCTCTTTGCTTCTTTTGTTTTGCATCATCCTACTCAGGAAAACTTTCAGTTTCGTTTATTTTCGATACTTGATTAAATTTTATCGACGAAGTCAGTGGATGCATTATTTCATGCTTGTTTTGTATGGATATTATCACAATTCGGTGAAAATAAAGTTAACAAAACGCACAGATACAAAGAATGCTTTGTCAAGGGGTATATGTACGTGGGTCCATTAAAAAAAACTCAAGACAAAAGTAAAAAGTAAATGATAAAGAGAAGAATGGCTAAAGGAAGAGGAGATCTGATTTCGTTGAAATGTAAATCAGAGACTACATACAAGGATTGTTCTTTCAGGAAAGTTGCATCAGATATTGAAAACTTCGATCCTTGGGTCGACTTTTTTTCCAAGACCTCGAATAGAGGCAAATGAACATTTTCCTTAAAATGCGTTAAGAAAACAAGGTCATTTCAATGTGATACCCTTTAGAGGGAGAAATGGAGGAATGGTTTAAATTTTAAACGGCATCGAATGCCAAAACGCATTGTTTTACGTTTGTCCGTATCACAAATCCGCTAGTTGTGGGTTTGTACCGTCAGAAACTTTGGTTCGCAGTCCGTAAGCGTAGTGTCATCTGCCCATAATTTGACAAGTGAAAGAAGCTCCAGCACAAACATTAAACCGAAAAGGCCCAAAATTTTCCCAGGAGATACACCCTTTTTGCATGAGCCCACAACAATAAATTTCCGCGCGATACGACGCTTTACGATCGACCGGTTAGAAAGTTCTGGAATTTCCCACGCACGAGATTACTGTGTGATGGATGTCCTCCCCTGGGGTGGGATGGGTGGATAACAGGACCCCTGTTGATACCAGTGTTTACTACACTGAAGGGGCTAACCATCCTCGGAGACCCAGGGGCGTTGAGTCGATTTCAAATTAAGGGCAGAGGAGCCCCTCGGTCGCACTCGTTCTGGCATCTGATTGGTGCCAGGAAATCTTTGTGTTTTTTTGCCCAATCAGAGTGAAGTGTCCTTTAGAGTCCTTTCGTGTGTTTTAACACGCACAAATACAACAAACTCTGTTGCTCGCTATGTTTGTTTGGGCCGTGCGACGAAGCTTTGCCTGAGATGAAAAGCTTCAGTCTCACAATGTAAGAGAAATCGAACAGATTGTCCGCGAAATCTTACTGGAAATTATACTGAATACTTTCGCAGGTATCACAAGAGAACGTGTTTAAAAGTTTGCGAGGTTCGTGTAAAACATAATGGTTGCAGGCATTGATATGTCGCTTTAAACGTTAGATGAGATGTAAGCCTAAATCTTTCAAGATTTTTTGTACAATTTGTAGACTGAAACTTTTCCAATCCCGTGAAGTTATTTCGTCGCACGGGCCACGCAGGTATGTCAAGCAATAGGCGCTTACGCTTACGTAGCTTTCTGTGCGCGCCAAATTCTAATCGTTGCTTTGTAGTAAAGTCTTTCGCAATATGGCCAAGGTTGCAGAGAACGTTAAGTACGTGGACGACCTCCAGCAAGCGCTTAAAGAAAGCTTAGCTGTGTTTGCGATTAGCTAATTAAAATCTGAAAAAAACTAATCATCGAGAACATCGTGGAAAGGAGTTACGTTTTCGGACAGTTACCGAAGGGGTTTGGAAAAAGTTTAATCTTTCAACTGCTGTGTAGAGTGTTCAAATTCTTGAGCTCGAAAGGCCACGGATTCTCTTCTAGTCCCTTGGTCATTGTCATTTCACCTCTTTTGTCGATTGTCGAAGACCAAGTTAAATACCTTTGATCACTGGGAATCGATGCTGCTTTCATTGGGGAAAACAAAACCAAAGACCAAGAAATATTGGATGGAAAGGGCGGGCTTCCTTTATTGTAAATGTCAGCTTAGTACAGGGTAATCTACCCACATCTAATAAACAAAAAGTTTCCACGTTTAGCTTTTTTTTTTTTTTTTTTTTTTTTTTTTCAAGCGAAGATTACATTAGATTTTGGCCGGGCGTGCACAAAAAGTTGCGTAAGCGCCAGTTGCTCGACATACCTGCGTGGCCCGTGCGACGAAATAGCTTCACGGGATTGGAAAAGTTTCAGTTACAGCAAATTATACAAAAAATCTTGAGAGATTTAGGCTTACATCTCATCTAACGTTTAAAGCGACATATCAATGCTTGCAACCATTATGTTTTATACGAACCTCGCAAACTTTTAAACACGTTCTCTTGTGATACCTGCGAAAGTATTCAGTATAATTTCCGGTAAGATTTCGCGGACAATCTGATCGATTTCTCTTACATTGTGTGCTGCGACTGAAACTTTTCACCTCGGGCAAAGCTTCGTCGCACGGCACAAACAAACTTAGCGTGCAATAGAGCTTGTTGTATATGTGCGTGTTAAAACACACGAAGGGACTCCAAAGGACATTTCACTCTGATTGGGCAGAAAAACACAAAGATTTTCTGGCACCAATCAGATGCCAGAACGAGTGCGACCGTTTGGAACTAGTCTTGTAAGACAATGTCCCTTAGGGGCTCTTCTGCCCTTAACTTGAAATCGACTCACAGACCCTGGGTCTCCGAGGATGGGGGCTATTCTGTATAAATATAAATGTCTACTACATTCAAGGAGAGTGTCACAGTTCCAGTTTGAAGAGCAGCAGTGTGTATGTGGGACAACGATGAACTACATAGAAAAGTCGAACGCTCGAGAAAACAAGACAGATTTGTTCTACTTCGCTTTCACAGCCCCAAGTTTCAGGATGAAGCGGTTCATAGGCCCATCCTTCTTTGTCACACGAGGGAAACTAAGATGGAACAAAAGCCCAGCCTTAATTTTTATCTTGTTTAAGTTACCTGCAAGTGGTGGTTAAAACAAAGAAAGAATATGACATATCAAACGGTCGCGAAAATGTTGATTCATTATTTTGAGTTAGTTGTATTTGTTAAATTTCGTACAGTACATACAGCAAGTTGGCACTACTCTTGAGTCCTTAGCTAGTGCCACTTATGATAAAATAAAAAGAGGTTATCGTCTTCTGTCGACTAAATTTCACCGATTCCTTCTTTTCAGGTACGCCATCAGTACAAGCTAACCTGAAAACTGGGTGGAAGAATCGCATGGCAGTGATTTTAGACGGGAAAAAGGTCTGCATCTGCCTCCCTCTCATAGGACTGTTTTTGTGTTGTTTGTACAGTATTTTATTGAAGGAACCTAAAACGCTGTTTGCAAGCAGAGGTTCCAAAGGTGGAGACGAGTTATTAAAAGGAGACAGTGATATAAACAATTCCTTGTCATGGGAATTTGATAACCCCGTTAGACTTTGGTCTTCAAGTGCAGCAGGAAAGAATACAGAAAAATGGAATGAACTCGTCTCCAAAGAAAGTAACGAACATATTGTGCAAAAACGTCTTCCAAATGCTATAATCATAGGCGTCAAGAAAGGAGGTACGAGAGCTTTGTTGGAGTTTCTAAGGATCCATCCAAGGATTAAGGCGTGCCCGTGGGAAGTGCATTTCTTTGACACCGATAAGAATTACCAGTTGGGACTGGACTGGTATCGGGAACAAATGCCAGAATCACATTCAGATGACATCACTATTGAGAAAACGCCAGCTTATTTTGTGAGGGATAAGGTTCCTCAAAGGGTTTATGAGATGTCAAAGACCGTCAAACTCATTGTGATAGTACGTAACCCCGTCGATAGGGCAATTTCGGATTATGTGCAGGTTACACAAAGAAGGCATGGCGTTCTACCGCCGTTTGAGAAATATATAACGAAAGATAAAACAGAAAAGGCTCTGAGAACTTCAATCGGTTTATTAAGAATTGGTGTTTACGTGAAACATTTACGAAATTGGTTAAAATACTTCCCTATCTCACAGTTTCACTTCGTCAACGGAGATGAATTGATTAGTAACCCAGCCAAGGAACTGCAAACTGTGGAGAAATTTCTTAACATCGAACCCCTAATTAAGAAGGACAACTTCTACATAAACCAAACCAAACGTTTTCCTTGTGTAAGTACGTCTTTCAAGGTGAAAAAAGGGAATTCAGGGTGTTTATCTGAGGCTAAAGGGAGGCGTCACCCTTATGTTAGAAATGACATTCGCAAACTTTTAGAAAACTACTTCCGGCCATACAATGAGGAGTTTTATAAAGAGGTAGGAAGAGACTTTCATTGGTCATAAACAAATGAGTGTCATACTTGAACACTAACGGATATTGCAAGTATACTTATGCAATAATGTCAGTATTGTTACTTCTAAAAAACATTTTATCAGTAAAATTGCTCTTGTTGATTTTGTTGTTAATATCATTTTACAGCCCTGAAATTTCGTGGTTCGTGTTGTTAATACACAAGCCGCGATAATCAGATTTCACAATCGTTTATGTGCGTAAGGCTTACGACTCTCGCTTATTTATCGGAAAGGTTTCTGCCAGCAATAATAACATTTCAGCAGTTTCACTCATATCCGCCTGTGCTGGCCTGGAGACCACAAGGATAAATATTGACGGCACAGACTGCGTCAATTACGGGAAACGTTTCTGGCTTGACTTTTCTCGACTAATAGTTTTAATGTTGTTGTTGGTGTCATTGTTGCTTTTGTTCTTGTTGAATTTCTTTAACCGTATACGATTTGTTTACCAGCTGGTACATTGGAATGTTTCATTAGCCGGCCGTTGTTTCCGCCGAGAAAATGTTATGCTGTTACTCTTCTCGGAAAGTCCCTAAGCTAACTCAAACCAATCGCGGCAGACCACTTTTAGAAATGCAAATTACTGCGCTGGGCGTGGGCGTTACTGCAATTCGACTCTGTAAGTACATGTCCAAAAAACAATAGCATTCTCGGCGAATAATAATCCCGAAAATTTAATTAAAAAAGCGAATCGACGACTTCTTATCATCTCACCAACGCTTGATCTATTCTAAGTGTCAATCGGTTGTTGCTAACAAGAGCTAAAGGCTAACAGTAACCAAATCTCCGCAGTGAAGGATGACTGGATTTCGATGTTCTTTAGTCACATGTTCCAAGTGAACTCCAAAAGGCATCTGAAAAATAGGGAATAACGAAACACACTAACGTCATTCTTATAAGAAGGCCCACATTCATCAATAACGATAACATCGAGTTAGGCGTCAACAACCTGATCATCATTATATCGATGGAATACATCACATACAACAGTCAACGCCACTTTTTTTGGCACTAAATGGGTGAAAATCTGTTATTGAGACTTTCTAGAACGAAATCGTGGCTACCGAAAGCCCATTGGTAATGGTAACGAGACTGATTTGAGTCAAATTCAGGGAGCATGCGGGGGAGTTGTTGAAATTTGCTATGTGATTACGAGTACATGAAGCAATCCGCGTCAAAGATTTTTTCCTTAAAACATACCTTTGATCCTCGCATTTTCCCAAGAGTTTTCATCGGTTGAACACTCCTGACTCCAGTTTCTTGGTCAACACACACCATTTGGCACCGACTACACTTTCCTTTGCTCTGAGGAGTACAACAATTAGAAATAAACAACAGTAAGTCATAACTAACAACCACTTGGAAATTTAACATACACGATTATTCCTCTTTTCAGCAAATATATCTCATCTTTTTTAAATAGAGGACTCCCAAATATTTGTTTCTTTGTTTTAGTTGTTTAAGCAGGCGGTAATTTGGCAGTTCTATGCTAAACAATCCGAGTTAGAAATGGTGCTAGTACGACCGAGATATAAAAGAATAACTCTCTCAAAACTAGCAAACAACCATAACCATAGAAATTCTTCCACCTCAAAAACCAAATGTCCAATTTTCACAGTTTTCCAATAGTCTTCTTCGAACGCCTCTCCACCAGCAACAATTAAATTAGCTCTGAACCTTTTGGCCAGTGTTTCCACATGGAGCTGCAAGATAACAGAGAGAATAAGAGACAGTGAAAGACAATCCATTCCAAGCTCTTGAACAAAAGCTTATCTTTCAAATCGGCAGTCAAAATCTCACAGGTATCAACGAACGCTTTTCATTCCACTAATTTATTCATGTTTTTCTCGTTGCCATGTTCCCACCAATAACGTAGCTTCATTTTCTGCCTTTAAAAGCACACGCAACCCACAATTCCTCTATTCGCTCCGACGAAGGGCTAACGCTCGAAATGTCAGCTTTTCTAATCGTAACGGTGGCCAATTTACCATTTCAACTTTGCTGATCTATTAAAATTATTTAATAATTGTTAGTTTGAGATGGACACGAAGATCTGTTTCTTGAGACGTCTGCGGCACAAGACTCGATCTGCGATTATGGACGGTGCCTGATCGCCACTGCGCACTCGAGCTGCGCATCACGTTATGATTATGCCCGCAATGATCACGCAAGAGACTAGTCTTCCTCGCAGCCGTTTTTTTTGGAGGGGCGTTGCGTGACATCCAAAAAAAAAACGGCTGCGAGGGAGACTAGCAAGAGACCAGCCGCGGTGAAAGGGATGTTTACCCCTATAATTCAAATATTGGTTTTAAAATGATTTAACCGTGCTACCTTTGGTTAAAACCGAAAATGAAAATTTATTGGACAAGCTCCGACGAAAGTAGACCATGTAAATAACTTATTTAAAATTGAAATCATTAAATGTTTAAAAATTTGTCCAAACACGCCTGTGGATCACTTGTCTCCTGGAAAATAGACAAGAAATATTTCGAGGCATAAGAATTCTTCTAAACATTTCTTGGTGGTCTGTTAGAAGCGAAAAACGTACAAACTTCTTGGGTGTTCGAAACCCGGCCGCGCAGTAGATCACAAGAATTCCTCGCTATGATCGTTGTTTAGTTGACTATATGGCTAGAAAATTGTGTAGCGTTAAGTTGAAAATCAATAGTGCATTTCATAACCTTACCATTCGTCTATAGTTTATAGTGGTTATGGTTCTAATAGCGCGTAAAATAATTTTTTTCTGAAGGACGCCCCCAAAGGTCTACTGTATCCTTAACTTTGACGACTTCCGCTCAGGTTGTAGAAACATCAGTCCTGACTACTACCCGGACGATCAGAGTGCACAATCAAATGTTACTCCTCGGTTCAAATTTTCTGCAGTAAGTAACTAATCACCCCAAAATGTAGGAAAAAAGCGACTGAAACACACACCTCGCCAAAATGCCGCACAACCAGCAGTTTGGTTGTCTCAGAGGTACAGTCAAGTCAAAAAACAGGAGAGGAAGATAAGTTCCAAGTAGTAAGACGTTGTTAATAGTTAACTGCGGTCTCCTACAACTTTTCATTTACTTCTCTGAGCTCGTCCACAAAGTAAACATTTCGAGTAACTTCAGAATTTACGACTAGATGCAGTCTCGTCCAATTCGACAAGCAGTTCACTGTTTCTTAACAGGAATCATTTACGCCACAAGCGCAGCAAACAAGGAGTCTAGTTACGTTACCATTGATAGCTATTGACACCATTTGTTACAACAGTTTAGTAGCATGCAAAACTCACCTCAGTAACTAAAGAAGATGAAGTTAAAGGTTGTTCTTGATTAACACTGTTCAGAAGTTCACTGACACTTTCCCGGGTTACCAGGAGGAACTGCGATTCATTAGCAAGAGAAAGAGACTTGCTTCCCTTGTCACCTCGTTGTTTTACTTCTATCACAAAAAGGAATAATCAGTTTGGGAAATAAGATAAGATGGATAAGATAGTTTACTTATCCACCTAACGCTTAGGAGCATTTAGCATACTCGTTTACAATGCGCGCGTGCAATTAAAAAATACTGAAAATTATGAAAACTAAATATAAAGTATAAAAGACTATAAATAATCATGTGCAGGGCACAACAACAAATTCTTATTATAGTACAAGGTTTAATCTTATTATACTTCTAAAAGTATTCACATTACCAGTAATTCTCGCAGTGCGTGCTAAAGTATTCCAAATGTGGCTGGCTATGGATGCAAAGGAATTAAGGTGCTACTTTGCTCAAGCTTAGTGTCTGAGCCTCTAAGATAATAATTGACTGTACGAAGTTTAAAGATGTCTTTAATGTAACTAGGGCCATTCCATTGAAACTTTTGAAAAGTAGGATCGAAACATGAGAAAACCTCCTTTGTTCTAGTGTACGCCTGTTAATTAATCTAAGAATACTACCATACAAAGTGGACTTAGGTAAACCCAGTAACGTTCTGAGAATATAGTAATTTGCATATTCTAATTTATCAGATAAAGATTTAGTTATTCCAATAAGTATTGGGCCACAATACTCAAGATAAGGAAGAATAAAAGCCCTATATAATTGAATCATTACATGCATTGGAATAAAACGTCTAATTCTAAGCAGACCTTAGCAAAGCGTTTGTCTTAGCAAAGGTCAGGTTCGAGTCAATGATGACTCCTAGTATGTTTAGAGAGTCTTATTTCCACGCCTAGCTACGTCATCACTTGTCGCCAAAGATTCAAAGTGTGCTAAAGGAATCACAAGAATACCACAAAATAAGCATAATAGTACAATACTACTACGGAAAGTTGAGAATCCGTGAGTTTGTCAATATTAACCTCCCAGTTTACAAGTCCGGCTATCATCCATGTCTTGTTGAATGAGTCGACAGTTTCTGTTCAAAAATGTTGACACCCACGAGGCAGCGTGCTCCCCACAATCTATTGCTGAGATCCTACAGTAACAAGAGAGAACTGAATCAAACACTGAACTGCACAACCCTGAATCCTTGATCAACGATCAAGGGGAAATACTGGTGTGAAGGGATAGGCAAGTCGTACTCACTGACAAACCGTTCCCGACAAAAAGGCCATACGAGCTTCCACATTGACCATGAAAGCCTCACACCTTCATACAATAAGTTGTTAACAGTTATCAGTACAAATAGCCTTTGATATACTGTGGGTTTGAGGGATTGGTTATGTGGGTTACATGCCGTGATGCACGAGGGGGATTGAGGGAGAGCGAGAAAATTTTCTTGTTTCACCACCCACTTTGGTAGAGGCTTTTTCTCATTTATTGCACGTCCACATTTGATTCCTTGGGGAAGAAATTGTCTTCCAAAGTCAAACGAGATTCTCTTTAACAATTAAGTAGGACGTAAATTTATGATTTACCTGTCCCCACAGACTTTGCTTTGACAAAATCTCGCGACCTGTTTATCATTCTCAGATGTCAGGGGCAGAGGCAACACTAGGTCAGGCATTCCTAATTAAAACAAACAATTTTAACACCAAAACACAATCGATATTTTTAACTGTATGCCTCTGCTAGAATACTGATAAAAGAACACAAATTGACATAAAAGGCATCTAGAGGTTCGCCCCAAATGAGAGTCCGCCCACTGAAGTCAAACTTGTTCGCACCCATCTTTACCAGTTCGCCCCCACCCTTCATAGTTCGTCCTTATCTTTACCAGTTCGCCCCCACCTTTCATAGTTCGTCTTTACCTTTACCAGTTCGCCCCCATCTTTCATAGTTCGTCTTTACCTTTACCAGTTCGCTCCCACCCTTCATAGTTGGTCTTTACCTTTACCAGTTTGCCCCCACCCTTCATAGTTCGTCTTTACCTTTACCAGTTCGCCCCCACCCTTCATAGTTCGTCTTTACCTTTATCAGTTCGCCCCCACCCTTCATAGTTCGTCTTTACCTTTACCAGTTCGCCCCCACCCTTCATAGTTCGTCTTTACCTTTACCAGTTCGCCCCCACCTTTCATAGTTCGTGTGTACCTTTACCAGTTCGCCCCCACCCTTCATAGTTCGTCTTTACCTTTACCAGTTCGCCCACACCCTTCATAGTTCGTCTTTACTTTTACCAGTTCGCCCCCACCTTTCATAGTTCGTCTTTACCTTTACCAGTTCGCCCCCACCCTTCATAGTTCGTCTTTACCTTTACCAGTTCGCCCCCACCCTTCATAGTTCGTCCTTACCTTTACCAGTTCGCCCCCACCCTTCATAGTTCGTCTTTACCTTTACCAGTTCGCTCCCACCCTTCATAGTTCGTCCTTACCTTTACCAGTTCGCCCCCACCCTTCATAGTTCGTCTTTACCTTTACCAGTTCGCCCCCACCCTTCATAGTTCGTCCTTACCTTTACCAGTTCGCCCCCACCCTTCATAGTTCGTCTTTACCTTTACCAGTTCGCCCCCACCCTTCATAGTTCGTCTTTACCTTTACCAGTTCGCCCCCACCCTTCATAGTTCGTCTTTACTTTTACCAGTTCGCCCCCACCCTTCATAGTTCGTCTTTACCTTTACCAGTTCGCTCCCACCCTTCATAGTTCGTCCTTACCTTTGCCAGTTCGCCCCCACCCTTCATAGTTCGTCTTTACCTTTACCAGTTCGCCCCCACCCTTCATAGTTCGTCCTTACCTTTACCAGTTCGCCCCCACCCTTCATAGTTCGTCTTTACCTTTACCAGTTCGCCCCCACCCTTCATAGTTCGTCTTTACCTTTACCAGTTCGCCCCCACCCTTCATAGTTCGTCTTTACTTTTACCAGTTCGCCCCCACCCTTCATAGTTCGTCTTTACCTTTACCAGTTCGCTCCCACCCTTCATAGTTCGTCTTTACTTTTACCAGTTCGCCCCCACCCTTCATAGTTCGTCTTTACCTTTACCAGTTCGCTCCCACCCTTCATAGTTCGTCATTACTTTTACCAGTTCGCCCCCACCCTTCATAGTTCGTCTTTACCTTTACCAGTTCGCCCCCACCCTTCATAGTTCGTCTTTACCTTTATCAGTTCGCCCCCACCCTTCATAGTTCGTCTTTACCTTTACCAGTTCGCCCCCACCCTTCATAGGTCGTCTTTACCTTTACCAGTTCGCCCCCACCTTTCATAGTTCGTCTGTACCTTTACCAGTTCGCCCCCACCCTTCATAGTTCGTCTTTACCTTTACCAGTTCGCCCACACCCTTCATAGTTCGTCTTTACTTTTACCAGTTCGCCCCCACCTTTCATAGTTCGTCTTTACCTTTACCAGTTCGCCCCCACCCTTCATAGTTCGTCTTTACCTTTACCAGTTCGCCCCCACCCTTCATAGTTCGTCCTTACCTTTACCAGTTCGCCCCCACCCTTCATAGTTCGTCTTTACCTTTACCAGTTCGCTCCCACCCTTCATAGTTCGTCCTTACCTTTACCAGTTCGCCCCCACCCTTCATAGTTCGTCTTTACCTTTACCAGTTCGCCCCCACCCTTCATAGTTCGTCCTTACCTTTACCAGTTCGCCCCCACCCTTCATAGTTCGTCTTTACCTTTACCAGTTCGCCCCCACCCTTCATAGTTCGTCTTTACCTTTACCAGTTCGCCCCCACCCTTCATAGTTCGTCTTTACTTTTACCAGTTCGCCCCCACCCTTCATAGTTCGTCTTTACCTTTACCAGTTCGCTCCCACCCTTTATAGTTCGTCCTTACCTTTGCCAGTTCGCCCCCACCCTTCATAGTTCGTCTTTACCTTTACCAGTTCGCCCCCACCCTTCATAGTTCGTCCTTACCTTTACCAGTTCGCCCCCACCCTTCATAGTTCGTCTTTACCTTTACCAGTTCGCCCCCACCCTTCATAGTTCGTCTTTACCTTTACCAGTTCGCCCCCACCCTTCATAGTTCGTCTTTACTTTTACCAGTTCGCCCCCACCCTTCATAGTTCGTCTTTACCTTTACCAGTTCGCTCCCACCCTTCATAGTTCGTCTTTACTTTTACCAGTTCGCCCCCACCCTTCATAGTTCGTCTTTACCTTTACCAGTTCGCTCCCACCCTTCATAGTTCGTCATTACTTTTACCAGTTCGCCCCCACCCTTCATGGTTCGTCCTTACCTTTACCAGTTCGCCCCCACCCTTCATAGTTCGTCTTTACCTTTACCAGTTCGCTCCCACCCTTCATAGTTCGTCCTTACCTTTACCAGTTCGCCCCCACCCTTCATAGTTCGTCTTTACCTTTACCAGTTCGCCCCCACCCTTCATAGTTCGTCCTTACCTTTACCAGTTCGCCCCCACCCTTCATAGTTCGTCTTTACCTTTACCAGTTCGCCCCCACCCTTCATAGTTCGTCTTTACCTTTACCAGTTCGCCCCCACCCTTCATAGTTCGTCTTTACTTTTACCAGTTCGCCCCCACCCTTCATAGTTCGTCTTTACCTTTACCAGTTCGCTCCCACCCTTCATAGTTCGTCCTTACCTTTACCAGTTCGCCCCCACCCTTCATAGTTCGTCTTTACCTTTACCAGTTCGCCCCCACCCTTCATAGTTCGTCCTTACCTTTACCAGTTCGCCCCCACCCTTCATAGTTCGTCTTTACCTTTACCAGTTCGCCCCCACCCTTCATAGTTCGTCTTTACCTTTACCAGTTCGCCCCCACCCTTCATAGTTCGTCCTTACTTTTACCAGTTCGCCCCGACCCTTCATAGTTCGTCTTTACCTTTACCAGTTGGCTCCCACCCTTCATAGTTCGTCCTTACCTTTACCAGTTCGCCCCCACCCTTCATAGTTCGTCTTTACCTTTACCAGTTCGCCCCCACCCTTCATAGTTCGTCTTTACCTTTACCAGTTCGCCCCCACCCTTCATAGTTCGTCTTTACTTTTACCAGTTCGCCCCCACCCTTCATAGTTCGTCTTTACCTTTACCAGTTCGCTCCCACCCTTTATAGTTCGTCCTTACCTTTGCCAGTTCGCCCCCACCCTTCATAGTTCGTCTTTACCTTTACCAGTTCGCCCCCACCCTTCATAGTTCGTCCTTACCTTTCCCAGTTCGCCCCCACCCTTCATAGTTCGTCTTTACCTTTACCAGTTCGCCCCCACCCTTCATAGTTCGTCTTTACCTTTACCAGTTCGCCCCCACCCTTCATAGTTCGTCTTTACTTTTACCAGTTCGCCCCCACCCTTCATAGTTCGTCTTTACCTTTACCAGTTCGCTCCCACCCTTCATAGTTCGTCTTTACTTTTACCAGTTCGCCCCCACCCTTCATAGTTCGTCTTTACCTTTACCAGTTCGCTCCCACCCTTCATAGTTCGTCATTACTTTTACCAGTTCGCCCCCACCCTTCATGGTTCGTCCTTACCTTTACCAGTTCGCCCCCACCCTTCATAGTTCGTCTTTACCTTTACCAGTTCGCTCCCACCCTTCATAGTTCGTCCTTACCTTTACCAGTTCGCCCCCACCCTTCATAGTTCGTCTTTACCTTTACCAGTTCGCCCCCACCCTTCATAGTTCGTCCTTACCTTTACCAGTTCGCCCCCACCCTTCATAGTTCGTCTTTACCTTTACCAGTTCGCCCCCACCCTTCATAGTTCGTCTTTACCTTTACCAGTTCGCCCCCACCCTTCATAGTTCGTCTTTACTTTTACCAGTTCGCCCCCACCCTTCATAGTTCGTCTTTACCTTTACCAGTTCGCTCCCACCCTTCATAGTTCGTCCTTACCTTTACCAGTTCGCCCCCACCCTTCATAGTTCGTCTTTACCTTTACCAGTTCGCCCCCACCCTTCATAGTTCGTCCTTACCTTTACCAGTTCGCCCCCACCCTTCATAGTTCGTCTTTACCTTTACCAGTTCGCCCCCACCCTTCATAGTTCGTCTTTACCTTTACCAGTTCGCCCCCACCCTTCATAGTTCGTCCTTACTTTTACCAGTTCGCCCCGACCCTTCATAGTTCGTCTTTACCTTTACCAGTTGGCTCCCACCCTTCATAGTTCGTCCTTACCTTTACCAGTTCGCCCCCACCCTTCATAGTTCGTCTTTACCTTTACCAGTTCGCCCCCACCCTTCATAGTTCGTCTTTACCTTTACCAGTTCGCCCCCACCCTTCATAGTTCGTCTTTACCTTTACCAGTTCGCCCCCACCTTTCATAGTTCGTCTGTACCTTTACCAGTTCGCCCCCACCCTTCATAGTTCGTCTTTACCTTTACCAGTTCGCCCCCACCCTTCATAGTTCGTCTTTACCTTTACCAGTTCGCCCCCACCCTTCATAGTTCGTCTTTACTTTTACCAGTTCGCCCCCACCCTTCATAGTTCGTCTTTACCTTTACCAGTTCGCTCCCACCCTTCATAGTTCGTCTTTACTTTTACCAGTTCGCCCCCACCCTTCATAGTTCGTCTTTACCTTTACCAGTTCGCTCCCACCCTTCATAGTTCGTCATTACTTTTACCAGTTCGCCCCCACCCTTCATAGTTCGTCTTTACCTTTACCAGTTCGCCCCCACTCTTCATAGTTCGTCTTTACCTTTATCAGTTCGCCCCCACCCTTCATAGTTCGTCTTTACCTTTACCAGTTCGCCCCCACCCTTCATAGTTCGTCTTTACCTTTACCAGTTCGCCCCCACCTTTCATAGTTCGTCTGTACCTTTACCAGTTCGCCCCCACCCTTCATAGTTCGTCTTTACCTTTACCAGTTCGCCCACACCCTTCATAGTTCGTCTTTACTTTTACCAGTTCGCCCCCACCTTTCATAGTTCGTCTTTACCTTTACCAGTTCGCCCCCACCCTTCATAGTTCGTCTTTACCTTTACCAGTTCGCCCCCACCCTTCATAGTTCGTCCTTACCTTTACCAGTTCGCCCCCACCCTTCATAGTTCGTCTTTACCTTTACCAGTTCGCTCCCACCCTTCATAGTTCGTCCTTACCTTTACCAGTTCGCCCCCACCCTTCATAGTTCGTCTTTACCTTTACCAGTTCGCCCCCACCCTTCATAGTTCGTCCTTACCTTTACCAGTTCGCCCCCACCCTTCATAGTTCGTCTTTACCTTTACCAGTTCGCCCCCACCCTTCATAGTTCGTCTTTACCTTTACCAGTTCGCCCCCACCCTTCATAGTTCGTCTTTACTTTTACCAGTTCGCCCCCACCCTTCATAGTTCGTCTTTACCTTTACCAGTTCGCTCCCACCCTTCATAGTTCGTCCTTACCTTTGCCAGTTCGCCCCCACCCTTCATAGTTCGTCTTTACCTTTACCAGTTCGCCCCCACCCTTCATAGTTCGTCCTTACCTTTACCAGTTCGCCCCCACCCTTCATAGTTCGTCTTTACCTTTACCAGTTCGCCCCCACCCTTCATAGTTCGTCTTTACCTTTACCAGTTCGCCCCCACCCTTCATAGTTCGTCTTTACTTTTACCAGTTCGCCCCCACCCTTCATAGTTCGTCTTTACCTTTACCAGTTCGCTCCCACCCTTCATAGTTCGTCTTTACTTTTACCAGTTCGCCCCCACCCTTCATAGTTCGTCTTTACCTTTACCAGTTCGCTCCCACCCTTCATAGTAGTCATTACTTTTACCAGTTCGCCCCCACCCTTCATAGTTCGTCTTTACCTTTACAAGTTCGCCCCCACCCTTCATAGTTCGTCTTTACCTTTATCAGTTCGCCCCCACCCTTCATAGTTCGTCTTTACCTTTACCAGTTCGCCCCCACCCTTCATAGTTCGTCTTTACCTTTACCAGTTCGCCCCCACCTTTCATAGTTCGTCTGTACCTTTACCAGTTCGCCCCCACCCTTCATAGTTCGTCTTTACCTTTACCAGTTCGCCCACACCCTTCATAGTTCATCTTTACTTTTACCAGTTCGCCCCCACCTTTCATAGTTCGTCTTTACCTTTACCAGTTCGCCCCCACCCTTCATAGTTCGTCTTTACCTTTACCAGTTCGCCCCCACCCTTCATAGTTCGTCCTTACCTTTACCAGTTCGCCCCCACCCTTCATAGTTCGTCTTTACCTTTACCAGTTCGCTCCCACCCTTCATAGTTCGTCCTTACCTTTACCAGTTCGCCCCCACCCTTCATAGTTCGTCTTTACCTTTACCAGTTCGCCCCCACCCTTCATAGTTCGTCCTTACCTTTACCAGTTCGCCCCCACCCTTCATAGTTCGTCTTTACCTTTACCAGTTCGCCCCCACCCTTCATAGTTCGTCTTTACCTTTACCAGTTCGCCCCCACCCTTCATAGTTCGTCTTTACTTTTACCAGTTCGCCCCCACCCTTCATAGTTCGTCTTTACCTTTACCAGTTCGCTCCCACCCTTCATAGTTCGTCCTTACCTTTGCCAGTTCGCCCCCACCCTTCATAGTTCGTCTTTACCTTTACCAGTTCGCCCCCACCCTTCATAGTTCGTCCTTACCTTTACCAGTTCGCCCCCACCCTTCATAGTTCGTCTTTACCTTTACCAGTTCGCCCCCACCCTTCATAGTTCGTCTTTACCTTTACCAGTTCGCCCCCACCCTTCATAGTTCGTCTTTACTTTTACCAGTTCGCCCCCACCCTTCATAGTTCGTCTTTACCTTTACCAGTTCGCTCCCACCCTTCATAGTTCGTCTTTACTTTTACCAGTTCGCCCCCACCCTTCATAGTTCGTCTTTACCTTTACCAGTTCGCTCCCACCCTTCATAGTTCGTCATTACTTTTACCAGTTCGCCCCCACCCTTCATGGTTCGTCCTTACCTTTACCAGTTCGCCCCCACCCTTCATAGTTCGTCTTTACCTTTACCAGTTCGCTCCCACCCTTCATAGTTCGTCCTTACCTTTACCAGTTCGCCCCCACCCTTCATAGTTCGTCTTTACCTTTACCAGTTCGCCCCCACCCTTCATAGTTCGTCCTTACCTTTACCAGTTCGCCCCCACCCTTCATAGTTCGTCTTTACCTTTACCAGTTCGCCCCCACCCTTCATAGTTCGTCTTTACCTTTACCAGTTCGCCCCCACCCTTCATAGTTCGTCTTTACTTTTACCAGTTCGCCCCCACCCTTCATAGTTCGTCTTTACCTTTACCAGTTCGCTCCCACCCTTCATAGTTCGTCCTTACCTTTACCAGTTCGCCCCCACCCTTCATAGTTCGTCTTTACCTTTACCAGTTCGCCCCCACCCTTCATAGTTCGTCCTTACCTTTACCAGTTCGCCCCCACCCTTCATAGTTCGTCTTTACCTTTACCAGTTCGCCCCCACCCTTCATAGTTCGTCTTTACCTTTACCAGTTCGCCCCCACCCTTCATAGTTCGTCCTTACTTTTACCAGTTCGCCCCGACCCTTCATAGTTCGTCTTTACCTTTACCAGTTGGCTCCCACCCTTCATAGTTCGTCCTTACCTTTACCAGTTCGCCCCCACCCTTCATAGTTCGTCTTTACCTTTACCAGTTCGCCCCCACCCTTCATAGTTCGTCTTTACCTTTACCAGTTCGCCCCCACCCTTCATAGTTCGTCTTTACCTTTATCAGTTCGCTCCCACTCTTCATAGTTCGTCTTTACCTTTAGCAGTTTGCCCCCACCCTTCATAGTTCGTCTTTACCTTTACCAGTTCGCCCCCACCCTTCATAGTTCGTCTTTACCTTTATCAGTTCGCTCCCACCCTTCATAGTTCGTCTTTACCTTTACCAGTTCGCCCCCACCCTTCATAGTTCGTCTTTACCTTTACCAGTTCGCTCCCACCCTTCATAGTTCGTCCTTACCTTTACCAGTTCGTTCCCACGATCTCTCAACTTGTTTCCCCGCTGCAGATATATTTATTTTCTGTCGAAATAATACTATAATTCGACCAACGTACCTCTACTCGTGATCGGCATTAAGGTCCTATTTGTTTACCTGTCGCAGTGACTGATAGTGTTCCATTTTTAAGATCCAATACAGGTTTTATCAGACACAACTTCGCTTCTCTCTTCTGTGTCAAACAAATCTTGGAGTCAGTGACAATCATCCATTGACGATCAAAAACAAATCCTCTGTTACCAACTTCCCACTCGTGTACCTGACACAAGAACAACAAACTTTATTTAGCTTTCCGTTACTTAAATTATCTCTTATAAGAAAGCAGGAGGATAAGACCTTCTAAAAAGAGCCCCATACGTGTTATTTGGTATAAATTTTAGAGCAATTATTTATTTCCCATTTCTACAATTAGTCAGGATGCAAATGATGCTACTTCCAACTTTTGCATGTTTTTTTTTTAAGGTGTAATTACCAACAGTTAAAAACAGATCTGTGTTTGTTTCCTGAGGTTTTGTGTGAAATCCCTTGAGAAGGAATTCAAGCGATTTGAGCAAATCCAATGGATTTCCCTTGAACTTACAGAACAGTGGATAAGACTTTGTCATTTAACTCTTGTTTAGGTAGGTTATTTAAAGTTAGCTGATATTTTTTCAGCTACCAACACTATTACCTCAAATGCAGCACAAGACTTGACAGGGTAAAGGCAGATCTTTTCCAACTTCAGATGCTTATTTGGATTAGCAACACATTCTTGAGGTGCATGTGCATGCATGTCACAATGATTAGGCATCATAGTTCTGACATACATATCAATTATAGGATTTCTTGGACTTGCAGTTGACTCCACACTTGAATTCCACTCTATAATGTTTTTAAACTTTGCATTTAAAGCAAAGTCTTCAGACTGCTTGTCCAAAATGGAACTGGAATGTAACTCAGCACGTTCAGATCTCTCTGCATCTAAAGAGCTGTTTGAATTGCTTTCCAGGAAGCATTCCCTTATGAATGTTAAAAACGATTTTGCATCTGAAAAGTTAGACATGTAACCAAATGAGATTCTCACAGAGCCAGTAGGTTTGCCACCAATGAGATCCACATCATCCCCACACACATGACCTTCAGACATATTTTTCTTCACTTGCTCACTGGAAAGGCTCAGATACTTCTGACATGCCCCCATGTTACAAAAACAGCCTGTTCTTAGATGAACATTGTAAAGACTGGCCATCTTTCCTACCTGTAGAAATAAAGACTCAGGTAGCTACCTAGAAACACAACAGCAATGACACAACCCCAGAAAAGTGCTCAATTGGAAATGAAATGCAAATGTTACTAAATTAGCATAATGTTGCATACCTCACTGTAGCCAACAAACTCTCCATTTGCTCTTAGCAGGTTAAAGTTTATTACAGGGCCCTGCTTTGTGTTGTCCTTAAAGTCTGTTTCACAGTAAATTTTACACAAAGAGTTTCCAGAAGTGTGTGTCATTGCAGACATCTTTTCATAAACATACAAAGCAATGCTATGGGTGTGATTCAACACATCTGTCAGTGATCCTACCAGCTGTTCATACAGTTGAAAGGAATGATGCAAAGCAATGATCTGAAGAAAGGGAACTGTGCCATCTTCAAACCTGAAAAGTTGAGGAAATTTTTTATCATGAATTACATATACTAGCTTAAATTAAGGTACAACTCAGGGCTCAACACTAATGGTAGCCCACTAGCCACAGACTAGTAGAAATTCAGTTTTGGCTATTGGATTTTGGTTTCCACTAGCCAGTTTGGCTGGTAAACGAACTGACACTGTCGTAGCATCTAAGATGTCACCAGCCACTTGGCTAGTAGGTTGAAAAGTTATTGTTGAACCCTGCAACTAATATATCCAAATAAGGCAACAAACTTGTAAAAAGAAAGCAATCTTGATATTTTGGTATTTAAATTTGAAAAATCTATGAATGATGAATTTCAAGTTGAAAATTTGGATGCTGCCTTGGTAGTTTCAAACCCTGGATCTCTTGCCTTCCTTTCAATTCAAACCCATTAGAATATAGAAATGATAGACCTCTCTTTGCAATCCATGGTAAACCCAATTCATTTTCCAGTAAACAAGTCAGAAGAATAATTAGGTGGACTGCAATATCCTGATATGACACTGAATTCCCTTATTAACTGATTTACAAGAAAATGTATGGCAGCTGAAAGGGAGAATTACTAACTACTTCATTACTCAAACTGAGGTAGTAGGGAAAATCTCAAACTGAGGCCTAGCCAAATAAAGGTTTGAGATTTTCCCCTATTATGACCAAATGGTCGAGATTGATAAGTTATTCATTAAATGGCCTATGAATTGAGGAAAAAAATGTATTGCAGTGGAAGTGGTTAATTAAATTCCGTGATGCATGGGTTTGCCAATTCA
This sequence comes from Stylophora pistillata, assembly GCF_964205215.1. Taxonomy (NCBI): domain Eukaryota; kingdom Metazoa; phylum Cnidaria; class Anthozoa; order Scleractinia; family Pocilloporidae; genus Stylophora; species Stylophora pistillata. The sequence continues at coordinate 13,014,556 of NC_142530.1, forward strand.
TTCAATTACTTAAACCTTTAGCAAAACCCCAAACTGAACTTTGCCAGTGTATCATGTTTTCTGCCCAGAACTCACTTATTTTTGGGGAAAATGATCTCTTGCTTGCACAGCCTTAAGAAAGTATTTTGGTAGAGAGGTGCACAACTGATGAGAAAAATTTTGTTTAACTTTCAAGGCAAAACATCAACTGGAATGCATACAGAAAAGAGCTTCAAAATAGTCCAAACACATACAGCCTCTTGGTAAAAGAAAGTACAAATGCTTCTAAATGCACTGTTCAGAATATTTCAGCCTTTGCCTTAGTTTGCTTTTGACATCATATGTTATATTAGATGTAAGATTGAATTTACCTTTCCAGCACAATCTCAAAGGTAACTTTAAACTGTACCTTCACTTCATTTTCATTCACTTGAATTTTAAAAAAAGAAGAGAGCTGCCACAGTACTTGCGTGACTTTTCTGCACTTCCTAATCTGCATAATCCTGAATCAGCCCTGTATAATGCCCTGCTTTAATCTTGCTCTTACCCAATCAGAGCGTGCCTCTTATTGACCACAAACCAAAGCCATATAGAAAATATACTCAATGTGTGGTTCCTTAAAATAAAATACTGGACAGGTACTTCTCATGCATGGTACTAGAGTTAAAAGCCACATTCCCTCAAACATCTTTTCTAGAGCACTCCCCCCCACCCTTAGGAATTACTAAATTTATTTCTACTTCAATTTGCAGCCAAAATAAATGTCTGTGATTGTGTTTGGAAAATCAAATATTAAGTCTTTCAGTGCAACATTTTACTGCCTTCAAGAGTATTGTGAACGTGATCTAATCCCAAGGACACTTTATTTTTGTTTTGCTCTGCAAAAATATTCTCTAATCTTCTCTAATCTAAGCTTTAATAAGTGACATTACACAAATTACCTAAAGGATACTGAGACTATAAAAAAACTGTAGTTAAATCAACATTTGTCACATACAACACTCAATGGTGGGTATATAACTATCAGCTCCTTCCATCTCCTAGGAATTATAATTATAATAATAGCTATTTGTACATGCATGTAAATCTTTCTAGTGTCAAATACAAAAGAAATAATAGAGAAAAAATGTAATAAACTTACTTTTCAGCAAGATTGTTCTTAAGGATATGAAACCTTTCATCAGAAGTTGTTGCTTGCACTGTTCCTCCACCATAATAACACTTTTTTAGTAAATGTGAACTACTGTTCTTTACAATAAGAGCACCTAACCCTGTGGGAAAACCAAACATCTTGTAGAAAGAAATGGGAATATAATCTGCTGGACATGATGCTAAGTCCAATGGAGAGGTGCTCACAAATGAAGATGCATCCAAAACAACAAACCAATGGCACCAAGGACTCTTGTTGACTAACAATCCCTGTTTAACTTGTGAAATCCATTTAAGAGGATACTTCTTCCCTGAGAAATTACACATTGCAGGAAAAGCAAATAAATTATGGCAAAGGTCAACAGTCTCTTGGTCACCATTGCTCCTGGAATTAAATTGTTTTAGATCAGAATCTTCCTCTCTCTCTTCTGTTGAATAGGAGATTTGTTCTTCCAAGTCTTTTTCATTAACAGAAATAATTTGAGCCCCTTTTGAAGCAGCTATTTCTCTCATACCAACCACTGACGTATGATTCTCTTGAAGGTAACAAAATTTACTTTGATGAGCACTTTCTTTACTGATGGCTCCCCTCCAATCAAAGCTTTCGGCCAAAAGTTTCAATGCAGCAGTAGCACCAGAAGTGAAAATCACAGTATGTTGTTCTGAAGATGTATTGAAATGCTTTAAAATCCTTGTGCGGACTTGCTGAATGACATCACTAGAAAGCTGACTGCTTGGGTTCTTGCTGTGGGGATTTCCATACACATTATAACTTAAGTCACTATAAGCATTTGCAATAACACTCTGTGGATACTGTGTTGTTCCAGCATGATCCAAGTATGTAATACCTACAACATATAAATTACCTTATTATTAGTTAATTCAAATTATAATGATATAACTTCAGGTTCCCTTAAACACCAGGCACAAGAATATCTTTTTTAAAAGCTCAAGGGGAGAATGTATCTACCAGGAATAGAACTCACAAAATCCTATGGTTGGTGTGTCATAAGATAGAAAAATTACAACCTTTCTATTACATTTCCTAACTGCTATTAATGAACAATAATCTCATGATCTCAGGTTAATCACACACATCGAGTGATTTAAGCCCCATCTACACGAGCAATTTTTATATGGCAATTTTTATGTGGCAATTTTTATCTGCTCGTGTAGATGATGAAAAATGACCAATTTTTATGTGACAACTACTTTTGCCGAAAAGCTGGCGCGTTAGTTTTTATGTAGCAAATAAAAATTGCCACATAAAAAAATTGTCCGTGTAGATGAGATGCCACATAAAATGTGACAAACATGCCTAAAGCTGCAACACGTCTGGCACGTCTTCTGACTTTCGCCATCTTGCTTTTATCCTTTCCATGAGCATCTCCGCTGTGCAAAATTATTACTGACGCAAATTAACAACAAATATTTGTCGAGTCATCTACATGGGCAAATAAAAATTGCCACATAAAAATTGCTTGTGTAGACAGGGCTTTAGGGATCCTCAACAGGTGTCATATTTCACCTCTACCTCCCCAGAGCAGTAACCCCTCAATAGTGACCCCCCAGGGGGCCATCGTGGAGAGGTTTGATTGTGGAATAATATCTCAATAGATAAACTTAGTACTCTATAAGAAATAAATTATTATTATTACTAATTATTATTATTATTAAACTTATAAAAATAGGTTAAAGAACCATTCGGATCCCAGACAGAAATCACCATATTACATGAAGTAAATATCAATGAGGTGCTGCGCCACATTGATTGATATAAATTGAGCAAGTAGTCAATAGCCGGATGTTCTATGTTATGCAACAGTATAATTTCTACCTGGCCTTCTTAAACAATATTCAGGTTCTTCTCTGATACCGGATACCACTATGTACGTTCAGCTGAATTTGTTTAAGTTCTGACTAAGAAATAACCGCTAAACTTATGTTACGGTGTAGTAGACAACAAGTGAATTCCCACAAATTAATTGCATGATTTGAATGTCCGCAAACGGCCTCAAAAGAAAACGTATTCATACCTTCCAGTCGTTTAAATTCCTGTTTTCTTATTTGTTCAATTTTATTTCCATATCCATAATGTTTCCCGAAAGAATGCATAAACTCATCCTCCTCAACCTCTTTCTTCAGCATTGTATGTCTGCCCCTTCGGCCGAATAAGCACTCACGCCCGATGTCCGAACGTTCACGTAAGGAATCCGCTGTTTTGATGAGAGATGACATACTAACCTGATGACGTCCGCGGTGCTCATATTTTATTATATCAGCGGTAGTAGGTATTGCTCAGTTTAGTGTTTAGTGTAAAAAGTAACGGTTATTCAGTGGTTCATCGTCCTCCTCCTTCAGAGGTCGCGGCTAAAAGGGATGACACAAAAGGACCTCATTGAATATTCTAGAAAACATATTTGCAGTGAAAATACAAAAAATGTAAATCAAAGAAAACATAAAAATATGTTTTCTATAGAATTTTAATGAGGTCCTTTTGAGTCATCTCTTTTAACCGCGACCTCCTTTAGAGCAAAATAGTTTCCAGATGGGATGGAAACTCGATTTTTCTCATATTAAAAATTGTTTATTTCACCTCCTTTAGAAGACTCAAAATGGAGACTCTTAGTGGGACACTATATGTCAAATTACATAACATATCCGGCCAAGAGTTATGATGGCTACCAGAAAGGTTGACGTAAGGTTAATCAAAAGAAAGAGGGAAGCAAAAAAGACAGTTGATTCCCCACTGGCTAGGTACTATATTCTGGAACTTAAAATGTTTGGAGCACTATTATTGTTGGGTTAGAAGTTTGCCCTACATTCCCTTACGTTTATCAGGTACAATAGTGCTGGCCAGCTATCTTGTGTGGTATGCGACATAAACATAAAGAACGAATTTCTGTGGACCTCACATGTCCTTGGTAAAAAGCACAAAGAGGTAAATTAAAGGGTAAAGATCCACTAAAGAGAGTAACAGTGCATAACATTTTCATTTAATTATCGTCAGGTCTTAGGTTCCATGCTCAACTTGTAACCAAGAATTTTTTTATTTGGCAGAACTTGGCAAACCTAAAAGGGAAATCCAAAGCAAACTTATCAGTTACAGAGGTGCAAAAGCCAGTTAAAGTAAGTGGCAACTTAGCTTGTTATGTTCTATTTTGAACACTGACCCCTAGTTACCATAAGAGGTAAAGAAGAACGACGGAAATTAAATGGTCTATTTTTGCAGACCCTATGTACTGTACATGTGCAGGAGAGACGTAATTACTAAAAGAAGGAATGACCTAAAACCACCTAGAACTACCCACAACCACCATCTAAAACCACCTAAAACCACCTACAACCACCTTCAGAATACTATTGTGTGACAATTTGAGACAATGTAAGTGCACACCCGAAATGTTGTCGCGTGGCTCGCATGTCATGACCAGGGAAAACAAGAGAATTTTTTACACGTAGTTACTAAAACAAGGAATGACCTACAGTGAGCTACTGTAAGATCCTGCAATGAAGTAAATAAATATTTTAGAAAAAAGACAAAAAAAAAAAAAAAACAGGAGACATGTGTATTAACGTAACGTGTTTGATAACAGAATTTCTAGCTTGGAGATAAATTTACGGTGTATTATAATGAGACATGTCTAATGACAATAATGATAAAAAAAATGTGAAAAACCTTTGGCTTAAGATGTCTTTGAGGGTCTTATATAACAAGCCTCCCATAATTTTACACTATCATGAGGCTATGAGTTGTATTTGGCCTGTCAACACCTTTTACTCACTGATATTTTCATATCAAAACCATTACTTAATAAGGTCTCGTATCAGCGCCGCGAGACTATGAGACGTATTTGGCCTGCCAACACATTGTTATTTTTAGACAGCAAAACAAGAAGGCCCTCACACCGTCATGGGGCTAGAAAGTCATGCAAGCCACACCACAATTTTTCGTAACACTCACAATAGCTCCCTGTAGGTCATTGTAGGTCATTGTAGCTCATTGTAGGTCATTGTAAATCATTGTGGATCATTTTAGGTCAGTCCTTGTTTCCACGGTAGCTCATTGTAGGTCATTTCTTGTTTTAGTAACTACATGTAAAAAATTTTCTTGGTGTTTTTCCCTGGTCATGACATGCGACAACATTTCTGGTGTGCATTTAAATTGTCACAAATTGCTACACAATAGTATTCTGAAGGTGGTTGTAGGTGGTTTTAGATGGTTGTAGGTGGTGGTTGTGGGTGGTTTTAGATGGTTGTAGGTGGTTGTAGGTGGTTTTAGGTCATTCCTTCTTTTAGTAATTATGGCAGGAGAGACTGGGCTAAATGTGAAATCCAGTGGTAGGTCTTTGGTGTTGAGCTGGATAGAGGCATTGAGAGTTGAAAGTCAGTTCTCCAGGATTTAAAAACCTGGGTGAAGTTCTGGTGGTCCTGGTTCGAGCACATACATGTACATTGCTCATCGAGAAAGACAGTAATTGTTGACTAAGGTGAGGTCTCGGAACACATGTTGGAGGGAAGGCTGGTAGTTGCCAACTATATCATGTTTTAGAATGTACCGGGGTTGACAAGGTAGTCTTCTCAAAATATACTTTTTATTTTTTGGAAAGGTTTAATATAAGTAACAAGGAACTTCGAATATGGCTGTGAATGCCTGTGTCCAAGCTGATAACATCTAGTCCTTCATATGTACACAATTAAGTAAGAAAAAATTACAAATAGAACATACCAAATAGTGGTTGACTCTAAATATTGGTGTTTCTCTACTGAATAAGTTTTCTTCCATAATTTGTTTGTGAAATAGAAAGAAAAAGAGAGAATTTTAAACAACCATGGTCTTGGTTTCCTGGTGTAAACAAAACCATGCACAGCTATCATGTTGATGGTAATTTTTATGTATAAACCAGTTGTTTCCTGTGTGCTGTAAGAAATTACTGAGCAACTTAATGTGTTGGGTTGGGATTTTAAATCTAATTTGGGGGTTGGGATTAAGGGTGTAAATATCTTGGAGGGGACTTAGAGTCCTATTGCATTTACACCCACCTTCGGGTGAATCATTAAATAAAAAAAAAAACTTTGTTCCACTTTTAATGTTTCCTTTTGAGATATACTTTGATGAACAAATTTTCAGCAGGTTGAAACAAATGATGAAGCTCCAAATAAAAAAATTAAAGGTCAGTTCATTAAAATTTTTCAGAGAATCACCTTAATCAAGATTTAACATTTAAAGCACATCTGAGTTTTGATTCATGTACTATAATTTCCAGCTGTTTATTCACAGGTAATCTGTTGATTTTGCATTAAACATGCATCACTACAGGTAATAGGGAGGTGTGGGTTATGTAACAGTTTTAAAATCTACTGGTGGTTGAACTGAAAAAAATTCTCACCTACATGTACCTGCATTTCCACCTCTCAACTGTGTTTTATTGTTATAGTATTAAGAGTGCCACAAAGCGGCATGAAAACATGATGCTGACTCAAGGTTACTTTATTCATAATTAGTTGTGTAACGAACAAATTTTTATCGCTACGTGTAAACAAAACCTTGATTTCCAGTTAACACTAACAGAATTTTCCTGTTATAAGGGACTTGTTAGGCCCAGTAGAACTGGAGATATCAATTTTTTTTTAAAAATTGGCCAATAGTAGTTTGAAAGCCCGGTCGGAAATTATGGTAACCATTTGGAATACTCATCACTCCATGACATCAGCGTTATTCATGGTTAACACAACTTTCATTTACTGATAGATCTTGAGTTTTGTCAGCGAACAACTTTTTCGTTATCTCGGATATTTCAAGACATCAATCATGTATATGTTGTAGTTCAATTTTATACTTGGTTCAAATTTTATTTTCCTTTGTTCTCGGCCATGTCAGTGTATGCATGATAATGAGTTTGAAACAAAGGAAAATAAAATTTGAACTAAGGATAAAATTGAACTACAAGATATACAACATAACAACCATGTTACGCTTGATACAGACCAGACAGTGTAACTAACGTGGTGCAAAGTAGTTGCTACACCATTCATTTTAAGTTAGTTAAGTATAATTAATTTTAGGATATGGGTTATATATTACTATTTCATATTTATTATTACTAACAGTAATTTTTTTTGACATCCACAGTTGATTACAGGATTGACACAAACAGGTAGATCTTCATTGGCGCATCATTGTAGTACATTACATGTAGTTTACCATATAATTTTTTTTTCCTTGAGCACTGTCAAAGTGTGATTCAATAGGAAAATTAAATGGTATGTTAAAGCTGATATTGCACACTCATCACCTAGCAATTGGTACAGTATTGATTTTCAAGTGCAATTTAACACGAAATTCATGGGTCAGGTAATTGGATTTTCCTTGAGTCACTCAATTGAATGAAAATAAGAAAAAAAGAAAACAGCAATAATATAATTGTGTGTTTCTATCTTGAGCACAAAACAAGAGACATGAAACAATATCACTTACTCTGGTTTTCAACTGGTAATTCTATGCTTAACACCTTGCTCAGTTAACCAATAAGAATGCAAGATTTAATTCAATTAATATGCGATTCTAATTTTAATATTCTGAGAGGTCCAACGTGGCCACCTAATATAATCTGGCCAACCATAAGTCAATACTGAATCAAAAGAGGTGACACTGATTGTGGCAGTTGTAGATTGAACCAATTTATACCATTTAGATTTTGGAAACTTTTTTGATTTCGTTACAACTAGATGTACAAGAGCAAATCATCAGTACAAACTTTACGTCAAACCAGCAAGACTTAATTGTTATAAACATTCGTTTTTCATTAGGATTGCTAAATTATGGAATGAATTACCAAGAAACATAGTGGAAGCTGATAATCTTCAGCATTTTAAATCTCAGCTTAAATTGTACTTAAATATTTAATTATAACTAAGTATCTTATTTTCATTTAGACTTATTTTTTAGGGAGTTTTTCCATAGGGATAACCTCTTAACTTCTTTTTCTGGAAGCATATTTTCCCTTTCCTCTTAGTGTATACATAGTCTGCTTCTGGAATTAATAAAGTATGTATGTATGTATGTATGTATGTATGTATGTATGTATGTGTGTGTGTGTGTGTGTGTGTGTGTGTGTGTGTGTGTGTGTGTGTGTGTGTGTGTGTCTCTGTCTGTCTGTCTGTCTGTATGTATGTATGTATGTATGTATGTATGTATGTATGTATGTATGTATAGGCAAACACGTGGCTATTGAATGGGCCAACCTAAATGTTTTGAGCAAGGATGGTCAAAAAAGTTAAACCTCTGCTAGAAGTACCAGCAAAGGCAGTCGTATTGTAGGACATAAGCTGAAAAATTCTTGTATTGCTCTTGGCCTCAGTTTTACGGTGAAATTTTTATTCAACTATGAAAGGCTTTTCTGTCAACAGATTAATAATTAATTACTAAAAATGTAAAGGAAACAATTGATAATTTTTAAAATTTACTACGGCTGTATTCAATTACTGTCAAACGTCAACCACATTTGACAGTAATTCTGGTATTGTCTTAGCTATACAGACAGTTTAGAAGAAAAAAAGGATGAGACTTCCACAGATAACCAATCACATTTGCCTTCAGGTAAGAAATTGTTTCCAGCTATCATGTGGTTGTATTTTTACCGAACAAGATTTTACACAGTCAACTGGCTACATAATACGAAAGGAACTAATTAAAAGTTTTAATTAGCCAGAGAAGAAGCCTGGATTCTGACTGAGAACTTGTTTTCACAAGTGGATAGAGTTTGTTGCTGGTTTTCATCATTATCCGTGTAACAGATTGATGCATCTGGTCAGATTACGTGAAGCAGTTATAACATGAGGTGGTCTAAAAGCTGGTTACAGTATGCTTGCATTTGTTACTGTAAAGCAAATATGTGTGGTTTAAGGAATGATGTACATTCCTTTTTATCCTTTTCAGACTTCTTTGATCATGGAATCAAGTCTGGAATGCAAGAGAATATTCCCAGGTGTTAATGGTTATTTTACTTTAGTTAGTAAATTCCTAAATCATATTAACCATATCGCTGTTTTTTTTCATTTTACACAAAGTCATATCAAGTCCATTGTTTCTTAGGAAATTAGTAGAGTACAGATTTTATTTTGGGATTAAGTGACAATTTATTCATAACACATTTTAACTGAAAAATTTCCATCCAATCTATTGTGCTGTTTATGTACTTATGTCATTTGGTAAGTTATTTTGTCCCTAATCACCTGACTTTTGTTGATATTGTTTCCTATGAATGCATGAAAGAGGAGATTCTACAGAAGGCATTCCAGAAGGATTTTTTGATGACCCAAAACTAGATGCAAAGGTTTGAAAGTCATGCAATTCACTGTGTGTCTAAATTGAAAGTTTAAGTTCCTTCCTATCTTGAAAAGCTTCATGAGTTTTTGGTTATAATCTCTGAGAATTGAGGTTCTGTGCTAACAGTGCACACTTTAACATTCAAGATAAGGTCATTTGCAGCATAATGACTGAAACGTAGGACACATAGTCACACTGTTAGTTTATTAGCACAGTAAAAGGCTACATTGTATGCCCTATATTCCTAATAAAATATACAATTTACTTATCTTTGTTTTTTTTTTTGCATTTAACTTCTTTTTTGGAACTCAGTTTTTGCTGGACATCTCCATGTAGGTCCGTAAAGTAGAGTACAAAGATCAGGCTGAGGAGCAATGGGAAAAGTTCCAGAAAGAAATGCAAGTAGAAAACCAGGTGCTGAAAATATATATATTTTAAAACAAATCAAAGTTTGGATGGTTCAGTGAAGCCATTTTATTGCTCTGTTTTCCATGTTTATTTTAGTTTTGTTCTACAGTGTTATACCATTGCATAGTTTGTACATTCTATTTCCTTAATATGGTACTGGTGGATTGGCATAATGGTGTTCAAGTCAGGATAAAGAATGATCTTTTTTGAGAGCATTACATTACAGGGTAGAAGAATTCAGTGTTGTTACCTTGTTTTTAAGTATTAGTTGTAATGTTTAAAACTTTTTACCAGTCAGATCAAATCAAATATCATATAGCCCACTGTATATGGCAACATATGGGTTTGATATGGTGCATAGTGTCCCATATCAAAACCATATGAAATCCATGTGGCCCATAGATTTTCCCATATCAGACCCATACATGGGCCATAAATGTCCCATATCACTCAGTTTGGTAAGGGTGAGTGTATGGGAGCTTAGACCATTGTATTTTTGTTTTGCATACAATTATTCAGACACCAGTGGTAACCATAAAATTGTGGCAAACAACTGCTTTGTTAAAGCTCCATTCTTTCTTTGGTGGTAGAATGGTTAGCAAAAATTTCACACTGTTTACCTTATTCATAACTTGAAATGATTAAAAAAAAACCTGTAGTAAGCTGTGTAAAAAAAATTGACTGCCTTTATAATCGCAGCAACTAAGACTTAATATGTGATATCTTTAACATGGTGTAATGGGTGGTTTAATTGTGTTAAAGCTGCAGCTGACATTGTTTTTCACATCTGTGAATATGATTTGTTGGGGGACTAACACAGGTTATCCATGATCCCTGACCCCTTAATAAAGATGGGAAAGTCAGGGTAAGCCAAGAGGACCTACGTAACTTAAAGGTTGTTGTTCCCTATTACCTTTGCATATATTTTGTCAGGTGTCACAGTCCATTGTTGAAGGAGAAGATGAGGAGTCCAGAGTTAATAGGGAATTATCAGAACTCAGTGAACAGAGGTAAATGATTATGATGATAGTGATGATCATAATAATAATTATGATTTAAACACCAATGAAATACCAGGTGAGCTTTTGGCAAAAATTTGATATCTTCAAAGGTGAAAATAACATGTTGTCTTCTCACATGATAAATTGCACCTTTAATTTACAGCAAAAGTGAAACGGATTGGTTTTTCATTGTTAAATGTTTCATGTTGAAAATTTTTCACTCATTTGCTTCGCTCACACGTGAACTATTCTTCAACACTCAATGAGCAATTTTGTATTTAGACATGGCCATGTCTTAAAAAGACGTTCTGGTTTTAATTTGACCATTACAAGCCTGTATTGTATTTTGTTTTTTACTTATAATCAGAGTCTACTTTCTAAGAGCTGATGCCTTGCGCGACAGACAGAGTGCTTTAAAGGAAAAGTCCTCCAAACTGAACAGTCTTCAGCCACAACCACACGAACAAACTGACAGCAATAGTGATGATAGCGATTTTGATGAATTTCTTGACTGGAGAGCAAAGAAAGTCTCCTGATGAACTGCTGATTCACTCTGCTCTAGGTGTTGCAATGCATCTAGATACGCAACTTTCCCTTGTTGCCTTGATATATTTGTACTGGCATGGTCTTTGCCTGAAATGATTAATATTAAGATAGCAAAGCTGAAGAATCAAGTTTTCAAGACAGAGGAAAAACTTACATGTCAAGGAAGGGGCCTAGGAAAGGAACACCTGAGCAGGAGCAGTGGTATCAGTTCCTTTATAAAAAGAATTTTACTCTTATTTCATTTCTTGGTCTAAGAAACAGAGTGTTCTGAATTGAGGCATTTTGGAACCCTGGATCCACCGATAGCATTCGCAGAATATATAAAAATAGATATTGACTGCAGAATATGGACTGAGGTGTTTTTGTGGAATTTGCTCTCCGCACACGCTGGTTCAACAAACGAGGACTGTATACTCTCTTTTAAGTTGGCTTTTATTCTTCAGCTCACAACATTCACGTTCTGCCCTATGATCTAACTCACTTACTGTAGGATCACAAGTGCCACTTTTATTGGCTACAGATATCCACACCCAGATACGTAGGTCTGGTGTGGTCGGATAGGGCTTAGTTGTCTACATAATTTCCTAATCGGTTGATCCCAGTTGCATGGGTCTGTTAGACAAATCTTATTATCGTTAATCTTAACACGTACGTGATTTCACTAGCAATTATCTAGTTAATTACATCATTGTTTGTCGATCCTTCTACGCATTCTTTGTCAATATTTCCAGTTACATTCTACCGGTTACATTCTACTGTTCTCTATTAGAGGTAAAGAACCAATAACTCACTTAGTGCACCGCTAATCATGCAAAATATAACAAAACAAGCAAAATCCTAATAATGGGTGTAAACGTTCTATAACAGGTGTAAAACATGGGCTGCATACTTCAGACCAGGTTCTAAATAAGGACTGAAGTGAGGGTTCTCAACATAAAGACTGTAGCAAATCAAACAAAGAAGAACAAGAATACGAAGCACAAACATTCTTATGTGGCAAAGTAACAAAGATTTCTGGTGGACTGACTTAACCAATTTGAACCCAGTAAATTATATTCTTAGAGGAAGATAGATGACTTGAGTGACTCGATCACATTGTTGGCTTATGAGTCTAATAAAAGTTAGTTAGTCATTGAGAGAAATATTATCTTTATTGAACAAATTGGAAATCTTTGCTAATCACACTCTTATCAAAATCAAAGAGTACTTAAAATTTCCTACATCTCATTGAGAAATTGAACTCATCATGACTACCTACTGTTACAATGTTTGCAAATCAGTCACTTTGATTTCAAAATTAATGCCTTAACCGTGTAATGAGTTAATCAAGAGAGTGCTGAACATCAATGCTTGGGGCAAATGATGACAGGTATATGTGCATGATGAAGGACATAATCACTGACACTTCCGACAAAGGTGCGTCTTATGGCACCCATTCCACGGCTTCCCATGATGAAAAGATCAATGCCACATTCCTTTACTGTATTGCAAATAGCCTCCCCTGGTTTACCACCACATAGCTTTATCTCAAATGATGCCTGATAAAGTAAAAAAGGTAAGTAAAATGAGGATTCAGTAAAATTGACAATGGTAACAAAAGTCTATGTACACACATAAGGGGTGTGAGTCTGCAATACCAAGCTTATCTTGAAAAGATAACACGACCTCCTCTGTCTTGCACTGACTGATGGGTAATGCAAAGTTTAGTAATAATAAAAGTACACCAATCAGACTTAATAACGGTGTACTTGTTTATCAAAGAGGATGTGAAATTACCCGATGATTTTCACTGGTCAGAGAAATTATACAGTACATGATTTTGAATCAAATGGAAGAAATCATAAAATAGGCAGTTTAAGACTGCAAGTGGCAACTGATACAGTGCAATTTTACAGCACTGAAAATAGCAAGAGATGTTTCACATGCAAAAGAGGAGACCTGATGCATCCCACAAATTTTCACAAAAGGATGATTAAAAATGTGTTGACTAATTAAAACAACCAATAACTAAATGGTTAAAATAATCGTGTTAACAATCAATGGTGGTAATAATTATTAAAACAATAATAATAGTGATAACTTAAGGGGGATAGCTCAAGAACCTTACTGTTCCTCTATCAGTCTATCCTCTTAGCTCCACAAATGATTGAACTGTGCTTTTAATTTTGCATGATAAATATAATTTTTTTTTATTTCATAGCAATTCCATTTTTGTGAGACTTGTTTCATACAATAAGACATTCCACATTCTAGGATATTCCACCATTCCACACTGTTGAATAGGGTCACCCAGTTAAACTCTTGACCTTGCTCTCTTTGCAAATTTAGTGGATCTTTAGGGCATTTGTACCTACTGAAATGGTAAAATGCTTTCTTCGAATGATGAAATTATTTCCTTAAAGTTCCCATGATGTGCAGGTCAAACCTACTTAGCTATTTCTGTAGTAAAAGTCTTGTTTCAATTACATGCCACAGGAGATGCCCCCGTGAAATTATTTTGAGATGTTTATTATCTTTAGTTGTGTCACAGTGAGAACTGAAAAAATTTTATTTTCTAATCTACTGGGTATAATTTGCTGATTTAAACGGTAAAGTGCTCTCTCTTCAAAGAAAAAAGTTTATTTCTAGGTCTAATGAGCAGATCACACCTTTTAAGATAATTATTTCTGCAAGGAAAAACTTTGTTTTTTCACACGCCATCCTGAAGTTATTTTGAGATGTTTATTGTTTTCTGTAGTACTCCAAAACAAAGAATGAGTGGCACTGTGAAACATTCTGTCAAGATGGGAATTCTATTGTTACCATCAGTTACTCATCTCCACACCAGATGTGGCTTCACCTCCTATAGGATGCAGTAACCACAAAAACTGTTAATTATACTTGGATTAGTTGTGTAGTTGAGTGGACTTTGAATTGGTAGCTGGTTTCTGGCCCATAATGTGGAATCTAAACTTTACTTTCATGAGTGGGGTGCCCCAGTCAATTTTGTTCATAGGAATTGCCCGTTTGCAGTTTTCAGGAATTGCCAGTTTGCAGTTTTCTTCATTACAGGCTTGTGAAAATGTGCATTTTTTTTAGTAATAATCTTAAATATGGTCAATTTTGATGCACAACATCAACATCAACATTCTGAGCTTGTCTTATGCACTTAACCTGTAAGATAATTAAACAATAGACACATGACTGTTTGTTTCGCCAAAAATTGGAGGCCTCTGAGGCAGGAAATTGAACATTTGGTTCTCTGAAGATTGCACTTATTTTACACTACAAAACAAACAAAACGAGCTGTAGTGCAACAATTAGGCATTGGTGGATGCCACAGTGAAATTATCTAGAGATAGTTATCTTCTATAATGGTAGTGTCCTATATGGCAAGAACTAAAAAGATTTTATGGTAGGATTTACATAATTTGCAGATTTCATTATAAAATTATGGTAAAATGCTCTCTCTTCAAAGACAAATATTTTCCCCTGAGTTTTATGATGTACCAACCATACCTACTGAGAGATTTCTGCAAAGAAAACTTCTGTTTTAAAGTGCTACTGCCACCAAAAATGCACCTTTTCTTTTCTCCTCAGAGGTTGAAAGTACTTACCCTAAGTAACAAATCTGCCAAATCTTAAGGCAAAACTCCATCAAAATGTAATATTATTTTCCCTGTAGATTTGCGATCTAAACGGCTGCGATTCTTTGAACTACAGAACTCCACGCGAAGAAGAAGAAACTGGGTCAAGAACGAAAGTGACGTCAACGACTCAACAAACGTGGCTAATTTGATATGCAGAGAGAGAGTTGTTTTTCTGGTTCCGCAGGAAAGAAGGAATAAAATTCGAAAGAATTGTTCCCCAGCTTTCTTTTGCGTATTTCTTGTAAAGGCATGCCTTCACGACGTTGTCAAAGTGAGTCAATGACATCACAACTAAAAACCGATTTTTGCGGGCTCTCCTGAGTGTGTTATTCGGGCAATGGCGGAAGAATTTTTAATGTCTTTGTGGCGCTGTTTTTAAGGAATAACGTTGTCAAATTTGAAAAACTTATGCTTATTCTTATAGTTTAGGGTCTAAATGTGAAGTTAACACCAGAAAATTGGAAAATAAAATGCAAATATTTCATTGCAGTAGCACTTTAAATTGTGAGATATTTATCACTATCTACAGTCATAGTGTCACAGCAAGTCCTTGTAGTGTCACGACCTGTACTGAAAAGATAATACCTTCTGATCTACATATTTAGCTGATTTAAACAGTAAAAAGTTTAAAGAAAAAATATATTCCTTGAAGTTTCATGATGCACCAATCTAACCTGCTAAGATATTTCTGAAAGGAAAAACTTTTGTTTTTAAAATCGCCCACAATCCTGAAATGATTCCTGCCTTCCCTATGAACTACAAGCCAGAAATCACAAAAAGGAAAGAACTCAACTGTGTATTGAGTTCAAATGTCAAACAACTAATTATAAGATACTCCAAAAAACAAAAACAAACAATAAGTGGGTAACATATTAGATTAAAATTGGGTCAAGATTGGAATTCTATTGTTACTCTCACTCTTACCCTCACTCACTCATCGTGACAATAATATGTGGCTATAAATCGCCCCCTTTAGGGGGCAGTAGCCACAAAAATTGGAAAAGCACAGAAAGATGAATGGGAGAACTTTTCTTTCAAAGTTCCTCTAATCCCAAGCCTATGAATGCATAATTAACACCAGATAAAGCTAGGAATTCTATTGAGACCTAAAATTGGCAAACAAAACATACACTATTGCCTCCATTGATAAAGGCTAAAAGACTGTTATGTCCAACATACCCCTGCAGCAGTCAACTTTGTTTTGTATTTTTCTTCAAGTTCTTTCACTTTCTCAGTGTGATCTTTGACATGTTGTTCCCAGTCTTCTTTAGTGATTGTTTCTGATGAAATACAATTGTTACCAAAGAGCAAATGGTATGGATGTTTCAAAATCTTTGATCAATGACAGAAGTGACTAGAGTGAACCAGCACTTACCAATGGAGCCAGAATGAGTCATTTCACTCACATGGATGATAACAACAGTATCACCTACTTGCTTCATGTTTTTCAAATACCCTAATGAATAATAATTCATTCATTAGTAATGAAGTGTGTCCATTCTCAGTAACTGATAAATAAAATCCTTTTTAGAAATATAAGGCAAAAAAATTATCTATAAAATTTAAAAACACACAATGAGGATGAACTGTTTTTTTAATTCATGAGGCCTAAGATATTCTGTCTTCATTATCATGAATGGATGATCAAGAACTTTTTCTAACTTGAAGTAGGTTTGTTCCATCTTTGTAATCTTACGTGTAATATAATAGTAATTACTTATTATTTAATTGTTTATCATAAAGATTACCAGGTTACACAAACATGTTTATGAATGACTGGAAAACTCTTCTTTACTAAGAAATAACAATGACGAAGTTTCTTTGAGCCTCCACAAACTATATATTAACTGTAATTTGGTTTTATCAACTGAGTTGATAATGCAAATTGTTCACCTTAATTAAAGA
This sequence comes from Stylophora pistillata, assembly GCF_964205215.1. Classification (NCBI taxonomy): domain Eukaryota; kingdom Metazoa; phylum Cnidaria; class Anthozoa; order Scleractinia; family Pocilloporidae; genus Stylophora; species Stylophora pistillata. The sequence goes on from NC_142530.1 coordinate 13,031,502, forward strand.
GTTTCAAAGCTGACTTTTCAAGCTTTAGCCCTTTGTCAGAGCAAAGGATGAAGGGCTAACACTCAAAATGTCAGCTTTGAAACTCTTTTTAAGAGTTTCAAAGCGGTGGCCAATTTACATTATCAACTCAGTTGATAAAATCAAAATTACCTTGTTATACTCCCTCACCAAAACAACACCACAGTTTCTTTAGAAACTTATCGCCTTTATGGTTTTTTCTTTGTGTTTTCGTCCTTCTTTAGATTATTACTATTTTTGTGTGGCTTGCACAAAGTGTGTGGCCACATTATGGCGTGATCAGAATTTATTTATTTGTCGAGCGCCTGTTACATGGTCTAGTGTCGTGTGGTGCACTTGTCTGAGTCAGCCATCTTGGTTTAAGTGTGGTGTCGAGTAATTTTTTTTGTGTTATAAGTCCAGCTTGTGCAAGAGCTTTTACATTCTTTAAAAGACATTTGACTGTTTGAATCTTCCGTGCGGGTTGCACTACACTGAAAGGAGTTATTGCACTCTCACAAGCTGACAACTATCGGTTTGATCTTTTGGTGCAGGTTGCACCACTGAGTGTCTGAAGTGTTTGAAAGTGTCTGTCAAGCCACCTGAAAGTGCCATAAAGTGAAACAAGTTACATTGTAGTTGCATTCTCCCCTTACCAAACTGGTAAGATGGCAATAATATGGGAGAAATGAGTGCCATATATGTACCATATATGGAAAGTAACTAAGTGTATTAAAACAAAATATGGGTTTTATAACAGACCTGAATTAATTCCTAACTTAAGTATGGTTTTAATGTGGAACATAAATTTTAAAATATCAATAATGTGGGAATAATATGTGAACTGATTTCCCCATACAATAACCACATTATCCCTCATTCAACATTACTTTTACTGACTCTCTATATAATAACCACATTATCTCTTAGTTTGACACATAACTGCAAAATATGGCAGTGATAAAGATAACCATACTAATTCCATATATGGAATTTACATGGCACATAAGAACAGAAATGTTAATTACATCATTCTTTTTTTGCAACATCACTCCATGTCCATGTTGGAGTCAAGATATGATTTTGCCAGATTTTCAATTTTGAACCCTTGTTTGCACTGAATAGTCATAATGATGGCAAATAAATGCAAGTTATCGCATGTCAATGAATAAAAACTATACAGTTGGACACAATAAAGCCTCCAGGTCAAATTGTAAATCTTGTTGGGTTAAAGATTATTAGCAGTGTTAATGTAATGTTACTTCAGAGTATTACTCAACATATAATTAATTGAAATATTGCTTGTATTCTGATCTTGTTCTGTACCTACCTCTTTTCCCTAAATTCTTCCATTTGCAACCCCATATCCACCTTCCTCTACTACATTTTTCTGTGTTCTTAATTAAAAAATACAGCCCCACAAAACCCAAATACATTAATGCTGGTAAACGTTGTTCTCTCAACAAACTGTAAACAGAATTTTGTGCTCTAATGGACTGTACAGAAACTTACCCTCAGCATTTTATTACTTTACGTGCGTGTACTGCCAATATTTAAGTCAATTCACACCAAATAAAGCTTCCAATGGCTTCTAATGTAGATTACATCATTTCCTGAAGATTTCGGCCCTTCTGGAAAGTTTTATCCACATGCATGTACTGGTACACAAAGTGCCAAAAATATCCATATGAAATGCTTCCCTAGAGTTAATTTCACATCACTTGCCTTGGAAAAGACCAACAAACTATAGAACTCAATTCTACTTCATTACATAAACAAAATCAAGACTGAATCTATCAGGTCACTATGCGAGATGATGTTGACATTTTTTTAGTCTCTAAAATCTTCAGGTTACATGTGCAACCTTTGTTGTCAAAATGTGACCTCAATAACAAAGTTTGGCCATTTTAACCCTCATCTTGAAAATAAACATTTCAGGACTATTGTTTGCTAGTTATCATGTTTTATCAATGAACAGGAACAATACTGAAAACTATCTAACCATAATCAGATATTAGATCTTCTAATAGAAACTCAATCAGACACCAAACACTAAAAAGCATCTCAGTGTCATGAGCTACAAATGTACGCATTGCGGACCTATTTTCTTTTCATGTACTTACAAGGGTGAGGTTAAACTTTTTTCTTTTGAGAGGACAAAAACTAAGGGAAAGCTAGAAGGAGACAAACTTTTATATGAGCAAAACCCTTCCCTTGTAGTTTAGGGAGCTCCACTTTACATTTGAGAGGTGCTCTGATCTAATTTTGTTGCGGTCAGTGTAAAACGCAGACTATGGACTGCAGACCAGGGGTAAAATGCAGACTGCGGACTGCAGACCAGGGGTAAATTACAGACTGAGGGTAAAATAAAATATTAATAATAAAAAACAACAAGACTTGGGAGTGTTCCTACCCATACCCGTAATTTTTTTTCAAAATCCTGAAAACTCAAACCAATAAGTGTTTATTCACCTTAGTCAAATATATTATCAACCTCAAGTTCTTGAACTCCCCAATTTGTTGAACCAAGTTTCCCAAACTGATCATAATGCTATGCATCTTACCTTTGTTTACAAGTTGGCCATTTTGAATTGTGCTTTCGCGAATAGGTCTGGGACTGAGTACTCTTTCGGCATTCAAATTCTTCGTATGGCCTTGATATTGTTTGGAAGACAAGGCAAACCAAACACACCAGCATAACAACAAGGCAAGGTAAACTTGTAGGTATCGAGCACAGTTTGTGAAAGACAATAACACAAATTACTGAAAATTACCATGAGATCGTTGTCCTCGTTTTCTGACATTTTATAGTGCCAGGGAAGACGTGACTTTTAGACTGCATGAAGCAGCCTTTGTGTGTTTCGTGAGTCCTGACGGGGCATTATTTTACGGGTACGAACACTATTTCATCCTTAAGACTCGTTTCTTTTATTATTGATATTTTACCCTCAGTCTGCATTTTACCCCTCAGGTCTGCAGTCTGCATTTTACCCTCAGTCTGCATTTTACCCTCAGTCTGCAGTCCACAGTCTGCAGTCTGCGTTTTACACTGACCGATTTTGTTTTACTTTAATTTATGAGCCTTTTTAAAAATAAATACTGCATACAATGGAAATTATAACAATGTCCTCCTAATTAACTACTTAACTATGACATCACATAACAAACCTTCTGATATGTGGCACAATCATCACTTGATGTTCTCATGGAAGACAAAAACTAAAATGCATTGAACCACTCCCTTGACTATGTTATTGTTATAATTTGGATATATCAACAAAGTTGAAATAGTAAATTGGCCACCGTAATGATTACAAAAGCTGACATTTCAAGCGTTAGCCCTTTGTCAGAGCGAATAGAGGAATTGTGGGTTGTGTGTGCTTTTAAAGGCAGAAAATGGAGCTACGTTATTGGTGGGAGCATGGCAACGAGAAAAACATGAATAAATTAGTGGAATGAAAAGCGTTCGTTGATCCCTGTGGGATTTAGACTGCCCGTTTGAAAGATGAGCTTTTGTTCAAGATTTTTACGACTTTCTGTACCACCTAAGTGCAAGGAAAGACCGCAGATTGCCATATGTTGCTTAGAATGATTAGGTCAATTAAAATGTCTAGCGACTGGTTTCGATGTGTCCTTGTCATTCCTTTCCATGTCTCGAAGGTGTTCTCAGAATCGGTCACCTAGTCTTCTGCCTGTTTCGCCAATGTATATCTTTTTGCAATAAGTGCAAGTTATGCAATAGATTACATTGGCGGAGGTGCACGTGAAGTGATCGGTGATCTTAATGGATCGTTTAGGTCCCGATATTTTATCAGTGTTGTGAATGAAAGGACACATTTTGCATCGTGCACGAGCGCATTTAAAAGTGCCTGGTTGGTCATTAGTCTGAAAAGAACTTCTGACCAAAAAATTGCCTATGTTTTTGTCACGTTTGAATGAAATGAGCGGAGGCTGCGAAAAGATAGTGCTTGTCTCTGGATCGTTTTGAAGTAATTTAAAGTTTTTAAGAATGATGGATTTAACTGAGTGGTTGTGAGGGTGAAATGTGAGAGTGAATGGAATGCGGTCGGAATCTTCCTTATGCGACGTTTGTAGTGCTGAATGTCGATCAATGAGTTGAGCGCGGTGGTAACCCGCTTGAACGACGGAAACAGGGTAACCACGTTTATCGAAGAACTGGCACATTGACTCTGATTTGTGGTGGAAATCAGAGTCATCACTACATAAACGACGAAGTCTTAGAAACTGAGAAAAAGGAATGGAATTCTTAATGTGAGATGGATGCGAAGACGAATATAACAAGTAATTATGCCAGTCTGTAGGTTTGTAATACACACTAGTGCATAAACCGTTACCTTCAATTGAAACATTGACGTCTAAAAAGGATAAAGAATTGTCAGAAATTTCCCAAGTATAGTTCAGAGCCGGGTGAAAAGAATTGACTGCGGTTATGAATTGAGTGAGCTCCTCTCTGGTAGAGGAGGTAGCGCCGATACAGTCGTCAATGTAGCGACCGTAGAGTTCAGGTTTGGACGCATTGTATTGGCTGAAAAATTGATGTTCAACAAAACCTACAAAAAGATTGTCATAGCTAGGTCCCATTTTGGTGCCCATGGCTACACCATTGGTTTGTTTGAAGAAGTTGTTTCCGAATGAAAAACAATTGAGTGTGAGCACTAGTTCGGTTAAGCGTAGTAGTGTTTCATATTTAGGTTCCTTAACAGTACGTTGATCAAAAAAATGTTTAAGGGCCAGAAGGCCTTCGCCAATATGTTATTGTTACCCTTCTTAGCATTTTACTTTTAATTTGCAAATTAAATTATCTCTCACTATAATCAGATATAAGGAAGCTGCAAAGCCCAAATGTCCCATACAATTTTCCAGCCTTAGTGAAGAAAACGCATCCCAAAAAGTTTTTACTAAAAATTTGTAGAGAACTATTCATCCATGAACCTTCGACAACCAACTTGTTGTTATCCTAAAAATCTGAGTGAGCCAAATTACGTATTCTACTAAGTCACTCTTTAGGTACCTTCTTAATGTATAAAGAACTTGAAAATTGCTTTCCAAGGGAAGATCTCAGTATCTCCTACCAGGGCTTAGGGTTTGCTTTCATTTGATCAAGATCTGAACCCATAAATTATCTGGCGGGTATACTTTCATTGATTAACTCCTAATTACGAGGTTTTAAAAGCGTTTTCAATTAAAATTAAAAAAAAAAGGCTCTGTACTAAGTGACAACTGATCACCAGAGTCACTCGCTAATCAATATCAATTGCTCTTTTTTTAAGCTTAATTAGAGAATAAGGATTCTTGAGACTTTAAATTTGCATTTAAACAGGCCTTAGCTCACTTTAAATGTATAAAGAGGAATCTGAGTACTGTACAACGAGGTATCACTTCCCAGCCATGATCATCCACCGGAAAAAAATTATGACGATTATTGTTTGCAAGGAAGTAACATTCGAAGAAAATTACGTCCACAGTAAAACACTTAGAACGATTCTGAGGTCAGGCGACAATGGCGTGATGCGTAATTGGCGGAAACGATCGAAATCGAACGTCAAACAAAACCAAATGGTAAACCACATTTTCACCTTGAACCACTTACAGTCACAAGCCTTTTCGCTGTGGTCACTTGCATCCACAGGAATGCCGACTTTCCTTCCAGAATTTGCCATGTCACAACGAATTTACTGCGGGGTCAGCGCCTTGTAAGGAGTTGAGCCAGAACTAACAAGGAGGGCTTGTTCAAACCTGGGTTCGGCAGTCGAGCCTCGTCTTTGTGCAGAGGCCAGCGGTACACTATTTGCAGCAAATTCATGTTTTCATGGTTCACCGAAGTTTTGACAGTTGCTATGGCAACATCAGAAATGAGAGCACGCGCTGGCGAGATTTTCCTGAGGGAAAATCATTCTACACTGGCATTGCTGCAACCTGCGGGTTCTTTAATTCTATTTTATTTACTAGTGCACTTTTCATTCTGTTTTCATGTTCTTGTCATTTGATAACCTTTCTCCCTCAAGGTTGTTGTTATGTGCCTGGCTCTACATTCGAGAGGGATCAGGTTTCCTCCAAAATAAAGGGGGTTTTTCCTGACAGGTAGCAGGCATGCTAGTTTATCATGTATCATCATTGCCGTTACAATCAATAAATTGGGTCTGTTGCTCGCCGGAAGCCAGGCTCTAACAGTGTGGAGCTTCTAATCTTGTGCAGCAGCCAGTATCCTATTTACCAGTGAAAAGTTGTTTATTGTCTGATTGAGGGTATAGGGTAAACGTGACGCCTCAAACAACACCCTATCTTTCAGTATCAGGCCAACAGGTGCAGAACCTCTCACGAGGAAATGGGTTTTATTTGTGTGCAAGCAGAAAACTATTTTATCAGTTTCATATGAGACTACACTCTTGAAGTAATAGGCTCTGCATTTAAACAGTGATGTAGGGCTCACACGGGTTGTAAATTGAGAAAAGTTACCCTGGAAGAGTAAGCCCAACCATCTGATTCTGATTTAGCAAAACTTTGACTGAAGACAAAAATTTAACTAAAGCTGCCATGAAGTTAGCAGGGAGGAGGAGGAGGAGGACTGGAATGAAATTTTAAAATTCATTCTGTGCATGCCATGATTGCATAGCCTAAGGCTCTCTTAGTGAAGTCATGGCAGCTAACTCTATGGGAAAGAATGATTGACATGTCATCTGTCCATTGAAGAGAAATATATTTTCTGGTAATGTTCTATAGTTTTACTAGTCATTGCTGTTTCTGTTTGGTACTTTGCCCTCGGAGAGCTTGTGGTTTCCAGACAATTTTTTAAGTCTAATCAAATTCTGATCAATTAAGTCACATTGTACCGGTACAATGTGACTTAATTGTTTCCCTTGAAATCTAGCAATTCTGTCAATTCAACTGTTCCACAGCCACTGAAGACTCAAGGAAGAGACCTTCCCATAAAAATTTTAAGATCTGAACACAATTAACAGCTAGGAAAAAAAACATTTTGGTTGACCAACCTACGGTCTTGGTTCTGTGATAACTGGAACCCGATGGGCAGGTCACCCAGGCCAAATTGTTTTCCAAAACTCGCTCTGCAATAGTCGCTCGTCAACATACCAAGAATGGATCATAAAATAAAGAACTGATTTGGATAAAAGTCAAAGGAAATGGTAGTGTATGGTCCTACGTGTGTACATGTTTCTGCCTCTGGGATAAAAAAAAAAAAAAACAGTTTGGAGGAATCAACTTCCATACGTTAATGTTCGTACTTAAGACTTGTGGGGATGCTATAGATTACAAAGAAATTTGTTGACTAGAGCAAAGTGACTTGCAATAAAACGGTGCTGCCCTGCTCAAGTATCTAAATATATATTATAGGGATAAATAGCTTTATCACAAGAGATGAGGCTGTCGATTTTATTGATTTCCACACCTATATACAAATAAAAGTAAGCATTGGAGGAATTTTCCAATCTTTTAACCTACAATAACCACAAACTGCCCTTGAAGCAACAAGGTTTTCATTTTCTTGTAAGGACTGATGTGTAAATGCTAGCCTTTATAGAAACCACATCTTTTTTAGTTCTTCAGTGTCTTTCACTCAAGTAGCAGGTATTTTGTCATAGGATGGCCATCATTTGTGAATACGAGTGTCTTTCAGTCTGATGGTAAGTATTTTGTCAGAGGGTGGCCAATATTCGTGAATATGACACAAGAAAGCCTAGGAAGCCTTGTCCAGCACCCCAGAGAAATGCAGCATACCTTGGCATGGTGAAATGAGCTGTTCGATATACTGCCCCTATTGTGGCACCTGAAATGGAAGACAGGGGTGGTTTTCTGTGGTTTTCACATGCGTGCAAAACTATCGCTTCCTATCAAAGTTAAGACAAACTTTTTGAATTTTTCAAAACTTAGTCAGTGGTTATATATGATAAAAGGCTTATTGAATAAATTTATTCAGGCTGAATGGGAAAATATTTGGCTCTCATTAATGATGTACAAACCAAGTGGACCTTGAGCCAAATATTTTCACATTTGGCCCTCTTGCTGAGTCAATAAGTACATAGTTTGTATAAGGAAGAGCTAATGTGTACTTATCAAAAAGTGTCTAAGGCAACTAGGTACACTATAAAGCAGTTTCAATTTGTGACTAATGGAGGAAGACTCTAAGAAACCACTATACTTTACATCAAACTTGTTTTAACTTTATGTTCAACAAACTTGAGATAAAGTTTATATCCTGAAGTTTTAATAACATTGCAAAAAATAAGAACCAGATGGTTTGATTAATGGTTTAAATTTGCTGACCCATTTGCTGCTTCAATCTACTAACTAACTACTACTAACTGCTTCCATTTGTGCTTTAATCTACTGACTAACACAGGTATTTTTGATAGCATATTTAAACTTTTTCTATTCATCAAGCTTTTAATTAGAAAATTTTGGAGATTATGCAAAAATTAAAACTCACTTGTTACTATTCCTCCAGTGATTGGATAAAGAAATCCAATGAATATTATAAGGAGAGGAAAAAACATGCCTCGTGAATGTTGCCTCAGAGCAAAGAAAGCAACAGCAGCTGAAATACAATGGATGAACACTGATGTTGCCAGACACCAAAGAAAAATCTGATACCACATTTCTGTGAAAGAAATAAAAACCAATGAACACACAGCCTACAAAAAATTTTTGACTCTATTTGTCACAATTTTATACAAATGGTTGTGATGCTTTATGAAGAGCCCCTGGTTGTTCCACAGAGGCTCAGACATTTAGACATTTACTCCCTTTAACGCCAGTAAATAATCCCACAACTACATGTGTACAAGAATAACATGACTTTGATTACTCACACAGTGAATGAGATAATGGATGAAAATAAAATGAAACCAAAACTGTTTAAAAAACCAGCAAAGTAGTTTCCCAAAATGTCAAACTCCCAAAAACCTACTAATTATGCCTTGACAACCCCTGGCCTTGTGATGTCTTTTTAAGTTCCCTTGGGTTTCATTTTGAGCAATATGAAAAGATTTAGTGACTTGTTTAAAAGGAGTCCTGCATACTTTGTTGTGCATTCTCTGTTATCGGAGGTCAGATTGCTATACACATTGTAAATGTCGTGTTCTGGGCAAAGAGTAGTATTCTTTTAAAATAAACTAAAAAAGTTAAATAAAGGGAAGATGAAGCATTGTTTCATTCACAAGGAAAAAATTAAACACAGTGAGGTTACTTGGTTACATGTGTAAGTGTGAAAGATGTCCAATGACACATTTCTGGGTTATAGTGTGAAAACACATGAGACATTGGTTTAAGTTAAAAACATATGGTATACAGTTGCTGTTCTTCATACAGACTTCTTTCTAGTACAAATACACCAGTCCTGTACCTCTCACTTACCGCCAGTTCTTTTATGTCTCAACAAAATTCTGACATTTTAACATAAAAAAAGAAAAGAACCAATCATACAGGCCTAGCTTCCCCAGATGAGCAATGGACACCTTATCATGGCCCCACGGAATACACAAGTATAAACAACCTCTTCATTACTCACATCGACATTATATAGTAATTATAAATTGTGTCAGTAATACATTTTTCCTGCACTGCACCCTTTTAAAACGAATTCCTGTGGAGGTTTAGTATCGCATAGTAGTTTTCTCAGTGGTCAACTGCAGACGTAAACATTTAGCTGCAAGCTTATGTGTGAGGTTGCTTTCTTCGCTGCTTGATCAATTATTCGAAACCATCAGGGGAAATAGTAACAACAGCGCTTTTCACTGCCATCAAAAGTTAAACAGGATTCGATGGGCTTGAGTCTTAATCAACAGCCGAATTAACCACAGCCTGTTTGAAGTAAGCTTTCACGATTTAAACACCAAGCCTTAATTAAAATTGGCGATTCATCATCCACTCACCACCGAAAAAATACAGATTCTTTTGCACATCCATGCCTCTGTATTTACTCTTCAAGCACTAGAGACTGCTACAACTTTCCTTTTCTCGGGGAGCCTTTAGATCAGCCTCTTTCCTACTTTAGAGCACCAGAAGTTTTCAAATATGAACCCCCCCAGCGTACGGCTACCGCCGAGTTCCGCCATATTCTTCATCGCTGTGAAGCCGACAGAGCTGAATAATGAAATGCTACGTCAGAGAGTATGCGGTCAACAACGCGGGCTCAAGTGTCCTCGGTCGAAAATTTCACGAAAGTAACAAGGGTAATAACCAAGCCCGAGGGCCGTATTGGGAGAATATCGGCCCGAAGTCTTGACAGTACGGACTGAGCGCAGCGAGGTCCGTACAAAAAAGACCGAGGGCCGATATTCTTCCAGTACGATCCCGAGCAAGCTTGGTTAATAAGAGATTTATTATACGACTGAAGTTCATAGGGACACAAGTGCGGTATCATTCGGGACCATTCGGGACAGTGCCCGGTCCAATACTTAGAGAATATTGGACCGGCAATAGAGCATTTCGATTGGTTTATTTTAGTTATTGGCCCTCTGACTGCCCGAGTCGTGTAATAAATATATCTTGTTAGACGTTTTGTTGTGTAGTATCGCTGAGTATTTTTACGAGTTTTGCCCGTAGGGCGAGTCAAAGTACAAATAACGAGTAAAAATACTCAGCGATACTACACAACAAAACGTCTAATAACTTATTTATTATCCAACACGCCAAACTGTTATTTCAGTGCGGGCGAATTTCGCGGATATTTATTTACGGGGAGTGCATGACAGAAGTATGCGAAGAGGAACGTTGTCTGTAATGTTGCTGCTTCCACTTTCTTCAATAAATGGTCGTCTACCTGTTTTTCTTCGTTCGATTCATCTAATAAACTTGGATGTATATTTGCCAGCCATTCTGACTCTTCGTCGTCGGAAATATGATTCAAATTGTCCGCCATTTCTTTTTTCGTAACTACAATTCAATTCTTCGCTTTCGCGATGCGAGAAAACCTGTTTGACCGGTACTCTAGAGTACAAATACCGCGTGATATTTGTACTCGTCTATGGCGTTATTTGTACTCTACGAAGTGTAGTTGGATAATAATAAGTGAGAATAATAAGTGGGAAAATAATAAGGGCTCACTTTTAAAACCGAGGAACTCTGTTTTCGTCGAAGGCATTTTCCTATTTCCACAGTTTTTAAGGAGAAAATTGATATTTGAAAATTTTTAGGTGGTTTACCAAGTTTTTGGAGGTTTTCTGTAAAAGAAAAACGGCAAGGAAAACGACGCCTCGAAGCAAAAGAATAGGAAATCAACCATGCGAACGACTCAAAATCTGTGTTTCCGCGGCAAAACCTGGCGCATGCGTATACGTTATTCAGCTCTGTCTGTGAAACCTGTATTATTTTGCTCTGCGGAAAGACGTCATCTTCTCCCATCATGTCGTATACTTCTCATCGTAATATATCCAATCAGATTTTGCCTTTTTTACTGCGCTTGTTGAAAGTGCTTCAAAGGGCCAGGTACCGGGCTAAAGCAAATGGAGTCTTGGATGGTGTCCTTCTAAGTTTGTTTGTGATGAATAGTAGTAGGCCTTCTTTGGTCGATTTCGACCATGGATACTGCACTTTGGGAGTTCGTGGTGTTGCGACTAGAACAGCGTCGTCGGCGGCTGGTACCGATGTGGGAGTGGCAGTTTGCTGCACAAAGTGCAGATGTAGTTGGTCGTGGGGGGTGTTCTTGTCCGTGTGCCTTCCGCCTTGCTCTCCTCTCTTCTGCCAGGTTCAGGACCTTCTCCTCACCTGTCTTCATCAGTTTCTTGAGCAAGCAGCGCCAGCTGATGCGGTTTGCTGCAGTGTCCATCCTGATCTCTGTTTTGATACCCAGATCTTTCATGTCGCGCTTGCAGACATTCTTATATCTCAGCTGGGGGCGAACTTGGGGTCTTTTTCCGGACGTAAGTTCACCATAGAAAATGTCCTTTGGGATTCGGCCATCTTCCATACGGCGCACGTGGCAAGGCCAGCGCAGTCTGCGTTGTCTGAGCAGCATATACGTGGTGGGGAGGCCGGCATGGGCAAGAACCTGGGCGTAAGGCACTTTGTCGCTCCAGCTGATGCCAAGGATGCGGCGAAAACATCGCATGTGGAAAATGCACAGCTTCTGCTCTTGCTTGGCATAGGCTCTCCTGGATTCTCTCCCGTACAGGAGGGTGCTGACTATGTAGGCATTGTACACTGCAATCTTGGTTGGAGTGGTTGGCTTGGGGTTCTCCCAGAGGCGAGTGGTCAGTCGTCCTAGAGGTTTTGCGGCCTTACCGATGCATTTGTCGATTTCGGCATCTATGGACAGGTTGTCGCTGATGGTGGAAGCAAGGTAGGTGAACTGGTGTACCACTTTAAGTTCGTAGTTGTCGATGGTGATGACAGGTGGTGTGTCCACATCTTGGCCCACAAGTTGGTCCTCTTCAGGCTGATGGTTAGTCCAAAGTCTTTGCAGGCCTGATAGAATCTGTCCATCAGACACTGTAGATCTTCTACAGTGTGTGAGGTGACTGCTAGTAGTCATTAGTTGTCAACTTCATTTAAAGAGGATGACACATGACAGATATATCTGATAAACTAGTGGCCTTCTATCCTAATAATAGCAGAAGTTTACAAAAATTAAAAATTATGTATGTGAAAGATAAAGTGTAGAGAATAAACAGATGTCAGTAAAAAATTGAAAATTTTTAAGTTAAAAGGTTAATATAAAAACGTATAATTCATGATACAATGTGATAAACTAAAAATTTCTAGGTTAAAAAATATTTTCTTAGCTCACCTTTAAAGGAGCCAATGGCGTCCTTTTTCCGCACATCCAAAGGAAGACTGTTCCAAAGCTTACTACCATGTACTTGAAAAGAGCGACGCCCTTCTGTTTCCCTGTTATATCGAGGGCAAATCAGGTTATAGTTTCCGTAACGAGTAGTCCTCCTGTGACGGTCTCAGTTTCTTGATAATAGTCGTGTTATATAGCTCAGACAGTCGTTTTCGTTTGTAATGCGCCTAAATATTAAACTACTCTTTAGGAGATTTAACTCATTCTTAAGAGGCAGCCAATCAAACAGTCTAAATAGAATCTCGCCCCTTTCTCCGACATCTGTGTCCAGAATTACAAGAGCTGCTGGCTTTTGAAGGCGAGATATGTTTCTAACATACTCTTCCGATGCAGCGCTTCATACCCATGGTCCATACAACATTATCGGCCTTATTAACGCATTGAAATACAGCTTACACTGAGAGAGGGGAAAATTTCGCCTAATCTTCTTTAGTACAGCAATCCTATGAGACGCTTTTTGCAACGGTCATCAATGTATTCGTTAAAACTAGGCTGGTTGTCTAGTTTCACCCCAAGCAATTTTTGTGACTTGACTTGTTCAATCTCGCTGCCTTTGGATGAGATTGTAAGAGTCATGTTTGGAGCTTTCTTCCCCAGGTGTTTGCCAGTTACGAGCAGACTTTTCGTTCTACAAGCATTGAGTACCATCCCATTTTCGGATGTCCAATCGACTAACTTGTTTACGCCGCTGCTGAATTGGAGATAAATCTGTGACATCAGCAGAGGTACTCAAGGCAGTATCATCTGCATAAATATCTACAGCTGATCGCAAAGTGAGTAGGGAAGATCATTTACAAAGATAATGAATAAGAATGCCCCCAGGACCGATCTCTACAGCACACAGTACATGATTAACCTATATTCTGGCCGTACTCCATCAAAACAACTGTTTGCTTTCTACTCTTTAAGTAGTCCGTTAAGAGCAGGAGTTCCTTAGATGCTAAACCATATGCCTCAAGCTTTGCTAAGAGTATGCCATGATCAATTAAATCAAAAGCCTTCTTGTAGTCTACAAACGCAAGTCCAGTAATGTGATCTTTGTCCATATCTGATAGTAACTGGTCTGTCAGACGAAGGAGCGCAGTTTCGGTTGAGTGTGATCTTCGGAACCCTGACTCTCGTGTAGCTATACAGAGCTTGGTGAACATGCTTTTCAAATATTTTTGAGTGCAAAGGAAGCACAGAAATTCGACGATACTTGTTCTTGTCATCTTTGCTCCCTTGACCCTTGTAAATAGGGGTAACTTAAGCACATTTCCACGTTGACTCAGTGGCAAGGAGATTGGAAGGGTAGCTAGTTTCAGTATTCTAGGGCCAAGTCCGTCAAATCCAGTAGCCTTGTGAGCCATCGTTCGTGATGTCATATGTTGAATAGTGAAACGTGATTTGCTAACGCCCTGCGTAAAGTCTCTGATGTTCATAAGAGAAACCCGTGAAGCTATGGAAGAGATGGAAGAGTCCGTAGCAGTTCTAGGGGATGCTTCACAAACCCGGAATTTAAGCGCTCTGCAATATCGAGTGTATTTGTAATCACTTCGTCTCCTTCCTTCAGCTGACGGATTGAAGCATGGTTGTTTACGTCTTGTCTAGTTAGGTTCCTGATAAGGCTCCACAATCTTTTGGGGTTATGTTTAGGTTCTGCAAATTGGATCATGAAATATTGCTCTTTGGTACAGCTAATTTACTCGCAGACTTTGTTCTTCGCACATGTATAAGTAGCCCAGTCATCAGGATTTGCAGAAATTCTACCTTTTTCGAGCAGTTTATCTCTTTTCTCCTGCGTCATCAGCAAGGAGTAGGTCTCTGATGATGGTCTCACACACCTTAGCTCTGATTCTTGCGATGTTATAGAGTCTGCCGTCTGATCTTTTGTGTATGTACACCTATTCGGTTGATTCCGAAACGCATGTTTCAGAAGGAGGGAGAAGAGGATGCCGAAGAGGGTTGGAGCAAGGACGCAGCCTTGCTTCACACCGCTTTTGATGTCAAAGGGTTCGGACATGCTTCCCTCGTTCTGGATCGTTGCCTTCATGCGGTCATGAAAGATCTGATCATACCGTGAAGCTTCGGGGGACATCCGATCTTCAGGAGGACATTGAAGAGCCTATCCCGGCTAACCAGGTCGAAGGTCTTGGTAGGATCTATAAGGCGACGTAAAGAGGCTTCTGCAGCTCCCTGCACTTCTCCTGTCGTTGACGAAGGGAGAAAATTATGTCCACTGTAGAACATTCTGCTCGAAAGTCACATTGGGACTCGGGGTAGACGCGTTCCGCCAGCTGTCGAAGACGCACTAACAGGACTCTGGCATACAGTTTACCCACGAAGCTCAAGAGGGAGATGCCTGTGTAGTTGTTGCAGTCACTCCTGTTGCCTTAGTTCTCGTAAAGGGTGACGATCTTGGCATCTCTCATGTCTGGTGAAACACCACCACCTTCATACCAGTACTTGCAGAGGGTGTCGTAAAGTCTGCAGAAGGGTGGTCTTGCAGTGCCTGATCAGGTCTGGGGGAATGCCGTCATACCCAGGGGCTTTGCCGCAGGTTAAGCTGTCGATAGCCTTGCTGAGTTCTTCCAGTGTTTGTTAAGCGTCTAACTCCTCCATAATGGGCAGAGGTGACAACAACGTTCTCTCTGGAGTAGAGTTCTGAAATTTGTTCCGCTCATCTCTCCATCTGCTTAGCTTTGTCGGTGATCGCTTCACCGCTGCTGGTTTTCAAGGGTGCTGTTTTGATGTGAGTCGGTCCAAAAGCTTTCTTGATACTCTCGTACATTCCCCTGATGTTGCCTGTTGCTGCTGCAGTCTGGATGTCGTGACCTGGCTCCCGCCGGTACTCGTTGGCGCAACTTCTTGCTTTCCGCTGTACTTTGCTCTTGGCTGATCTCAGTGCTCAAAGGGTCTTCAGACTTAGTGCCTGTATTCAATAAGGATGAACTGATTTCTAAATTTCCTTACGTAGGCGGTTCCATGACTCGGAAACGGTATTGCGTGGGTGGCCTGCAGACAGAGCATCTTCAAGAGACTTTGCAAATTTCTCAAGCTTCTCTGGATGTTGCATCTGGTTCGTATCAATGCGTGGCTTCCCTACATGTTTGGAGCAATGAAGTTTCCTAGGTAGCAGTTTGATCTTGCAGCATACCAGTCAGAGTCACAGTCAGCGCTGTGGTATGAGCGGGTGAGAAACACATTGGATCAATCAGTGTCGTGAGGGGGGTGTCGTGCTACTTGGGAAACAGCTGGTCCTCTACATCACCCTACCCTGGCCTGTGCCCAGGAGAGGACACTCCAGCCTTGCCATACAGCGTCGAAACAACACGGGATGTAGCAGTCTACCAGTTATAAGCTACAATGCTCGATTGGCGTAGAGTGTGGCGCCAGAAGTTGCATCCGACGGTGGGAGAGATCTTCGTATCTCATTGGAAAGCTACCGCCCGCCTCAAGTTTGGCAGCCCTCAGCCAGTAAGGCGCTGTCCCGCCATGGTCTGACTTCTCAATTAGGTGCATGTGGGTTCGGATAGACCGACAAGCAGACCGTAACTTTTGCACCAGGCAAGAAAACACAAACATTAAGACTAGGATACACCGACAAGCAGACCGTAACTTCCCTACCAGGCAAGAAAACACAAAGAATAATCAACGAGAAGAGACCAGCTCTTAAAATAGGATGTTGGACTGTCCACACCATGACAACTGGACTTCGCGACCTCCAGAACATCAGTGACGCAAGAAAGACAGCGTTCATCAACGATGAGCTACTGAGACTGAAGGTAGACGTAGCTGCTCTGCAAGAGAAACGCCTAGCTGAGTTGGGATCTTTCAAGGAGAAAGACTATACCTTCTTCTGGCAAAAAAAGAGCATTGCGGACCGAAGAGTGGGGTTTGCAGTAGGATTTGGAGTAGTGTTTGCAGTCAGGAACACCTTGGTGAAAATGGTTGAACCAGGTGACAAGAGATCAGAAAGCCTGCTAACTCTCCACCTCTGCTACCTCTCTCGCCTCTGCAGGACCAGTTACACTCATTAGCGCCTATGCCCCAGCCTTAACCTCCTCACATGAGGCGAAAGACGAGTTCTGCACCAGCCTGAACGACGCCATCAAGAACACCCACAGGAGCGATCACCTTGTCCTCCTTGGCGACTTCAACTCCAGAGCAGGTGCTGAATTGGGATCTTTGAAGGAGAAAGACTACACCTTCTTCTGGCAAAAAAGAGCTTTGCGGACCGAAGAGTAGGGTTTACAGTAGGGTTTGGAGTAGGATTTGCAGTCAGGAACACCTTGCTGAAGATGGTTGAACGAGGTGACAAGGGACCAGAAAGCCTGCTAACTCTCCACCTCTGCTACCTCTCTCGCCTCTGCAGGACCAGTTACACTCATTAGCGCCTATGCCCCAGCCTTGACCTCCTCCCATGAGGCGAAAGACGAGTTCTACACCAGCCTGAACGACGCCATCAAGTACACCCACAGGAGCGATCACCTTGTCCTCCTTGGCGACTTCAACTCCAGAGTAGGTGCTGACCATGACTCTTGGTCTTCCTGCTTGGGTTCCTTTGGAGTTGGCAAGATCAACAAGAACAGGGCAGCGTCTGTTGGACTTTGCTCTTAGCACCGCCTCTGGCTGACCAACTCCTATTTTCAGACAAAGCCACAACACAGAGTGTCGTGGCGCCACTCCCAATCCAAGCATTGGCACCTGCTCGACCTGGTTATCGTCAGACGTACAAGCCTCAAGCACCTGCTTGTTTGGGATAGGGCTAAGGACAAAGCTTAACCTACCATTAGCTCAAGTGGTTAGAGCGCCGGATTGTGTTGTGCGGGAGGTCGAGGGCTCGAGCCCTGGCGGGACCGATACTCGTGGTCTTAAAATAAGTGAGGAGAATTTGCTATCTTTCTATAATCAAGAACTAGATAGATATTCAAGTCTTCTCGGATAAGGACGAATAAACCGTAGGCCCCGTCTCCTGCAGGGTTAGGGGTAGGATGCGTTAATTTCCCACGCACGGGATTACTGTGTCGTGGTTGCCCTCCCCTGGGGTGGGATGGGTGGGAATTTGCCTTGAAAAGCCCCCGTGGGGAGTGGTCAACTAACGTATGTATGTAACGTATGTATGTATCTAAGCGAAACTTCAGCGCATGCTGTAGCTCCATAAGTAAGAACACATGGCAACCAGATATATTAAAGTTCACAAGGCGACCTGGTGGACAATCAGACATGGTTTGATGCTACTGGTTAAGGATCGAATGAATGTAACCGGGAAATTACAATTCATCAACACAACGTTATGACACCCCTGTCTAGTGCCTTCTTCAGGGGTGATCTGATCGTTGCAACATGAGGTCCTTTTATATGCTCACTAATTAGCAGCCCTTTCTTCTGAAGAGGCGTAAATAGGCGTCAATTAGTAAGCCGCCATCATGGATAAGATGCCAGGATCCTTTGGTATTTGCCAAACCTAGGGTTCCTGTCACGATAAAACAACGAACCTACGCTATTTATTCTATTCTTTGCAATGACAGACCAAACGTGAGTTTGGAACGGTTTAAAAGAGCATCAAAAGGTCGTCTTCTTTTGCTAAAGAGAAAATTCGGCTTTGTCGGATCGAGCACGCATGACTAACAAACCCTAAAATTGGGTGGGATAATTCTAAAGTTATCACCACTGATCGGCGTTACCCCTAGCGCCTTTGTTTAGAAGAATTAGAGAGTCCTTTCTTCCTACTTTGGTCCTGCGTCCTTTAAAGGGAAATGGAAACGCCTAATTGACTTTGAAGGGAAAGGAAACACACTATGGACGCTCCTCACAAGCTTTTAAACGCTGTGTGCCCAGCAACAATGGTCTTTCCCTTTGCTCTTAGACCTGAGGGTGAACTCATTAACTTAGACGATACCAGCTTTTGTTATACTACAAGGTCACCTACATTTGACCATCTTTTTAACAAGGACGACCCTTATACTTATACTAACACTTGCGCCTCTCGACCATAATAAAAAACTTCACTAATGAAATGAAACAGATTTTAGTATAAGAAATTTACCAAAGCTTTGTTCATAAAAAAGACAAAAGACCAAAACTTAAAGAAAGGAGGCACTTTCAAATACCTGGGAGGGATTAAAGAGGAGGGAATATAATATGCATTAAGGAAAAAATTTAAGTGTTGATGAAGAATAAGGTTGCAAGAATAAACTGAGAAAAAGTCTGAACTCAATCAGGCAAGCGGAAGGGAGCCATCGACAGCCTTGCTCTTACTGTCACAGCTTATAGCTTTAACAAAGTCAACTAAAAACTAAAGGAGAACAAGAAAATAATACTGGTAAAAAAATGACAACATACAATTTACCTTTTAAAGGGAGGCACTAGCTAAAACCAGATATGGATAATTTTTCTCTCCTCGGAAACGAAGGTAATAGGGGTCTGATTCAACTCGAAACTGTCTATTAAACAGCCACCATAGGACTAGAGAGTTAACTTAGGACCAAAAATGCCTCCCTCCCAGAATTATCAAAGACTATCAGAAAAAAAAGATACAAAACTCCATAGCTAATTTAACAGCGGCGTTAAAAGAAGAGAAAAAACACCCCCACCATCAACGTTCGGAAAGTTAAATTGAAAAATAAAGAGAAGGGAAGAGGAAGGAACACACGGGTATACCCAAAAAAGTTAGCGAGAAAGACGCTGACTAGCATATGACCAACCAATGGCTCGAAACGGAAGGTTTCATCACCGCTGTTTACAGCTGGACCATCGATACCAGCTAGCATTGGAACGAGTTCCCTTAGATATCAAAGATCCAACGTGCGGGACATATATCAATTCCAGGAAACCGTTGATAAATTGTGACAGGATGCCCCGAGCTGACCAAAACTGAATGTCCTCATGGACAAAGCAAAGTCGCCAAACACCTTCACTGGAATCACCTGTAAAGAATTTCCACGCAAAAGAAAAATGTAACGAGCTCAGCTCCGAACAGCGTTAGTTATTGGTTAGTTTGTTTTAGATGCGGAAATGGAATATGGGCCAACATGGGATATGGGATATGGGCCAATAGAATAGATAGCGTCACCAAGAACAAAGAACAAATGAAACTGCGTACTTATCGATATCTCCTTCTCCAAGTCTAAAACATGAACACCTTGAATTCATATCGAAAGAGTGAGAGGGACGAAAGCCAGTAGTAATATGAGCCCTGGGACCTTTGAAGAAAGGAATGGATAGATCTCATAGTAAGAGTTGCAATCTCTTGTCTATTAGTTAACATCAACCAAGAACAACAGTAGATCATACTAATTGGGGAAGGCACAGTCCACGATTTGGGAGCTACATTATACAGGCAGGTGCTATGTTCAAAACCTGATGAGGGTTCTTAAAGCTGCTGCACGTGTACACATTGGGGATCATTCTCGCTACACGTCAAACGTTACCACTTACACTATGATGCACAACCTGAGAATTAAAAGAACCTCTGGACAAGAGTAAAGAAGTCAGTTGCCTGTTAGTGATAAACAAATGACCGATTGTGATACGGAAAGGAAAGCAGATTAGTGCTTAATAGTTTGAAAAGAAACAGTATTACATGCTGGTCCAAATTTTCAGAGCAGAAGAGATACCTTCAAGTTCCCTTTCTACCTTTCAACTACCGGAAACTGGAGGAATTTTAACCAGAGACAGTTACTATCACGTAGTAGCTCACTAAATGCGTGTAAGGACAATCTGTAGGTAAATTATCGGACGAGATGGGCTTAAATGTTATTTTTCCATTTATATTTTAAAAATTTAAAATTTAAGGGGATGCTTTATCAGTTTTTTCTAGATGTAAAATGTACGATAATGGACATCATATCGAGTAAGTAAAGAAGTAAGTGTGTTATAACACAAACAGTATATAAGTCACCTCAATTCTATATGATTTCTAAGGTTAGGGGAAGTAATGATGAATTAAAATATTTCTCATGATGATGATGTTTATGAAGATAATGATGATAAGAAGGTAGAAATGTAAGCGGTAAAAGATCATGTAAAACGTTTCGTTGAGTAAGGGACACAGATATTAAAAGCGAATCGAGTAAGAGTCACAATGCTTTCATTTCAAGTATCTCCTCCTGCCTGTGGCTAAAACCATAATGTGCACGAGAAACATAATTAAGAATCGCTGCTGAAACGGAGGAGTTGACGATCAAAAGATCTCTCTGTCAAAGACACCGTGAGAAACCGGACTGGTAAAAGTTACTCACTTTCATTCTGCATCTTGATTGAAATAGTCGGCTTTCACCTTTCATTATATGCTAATAAGGAACTTAGGATAGTTCGCCAGTTATGAATCCAGTGGTTTCCTGTAATATTTTGTCCAAATTGGAACGTATTCCTCTAAGCAGGCTTCTTCTTATATGATTGTGTAAGTTGCAATGATATAAATTCAAGAAGGAATACTCGCACACTCTACTCGATCACAGAGAACGCGACTTTTTATCAGCAAGGAAATGCACAGCAATTCATCATGGTAGTGAAGCCAGAAGCCAGTTAATTCCAGGTATAATGAAGACTCGGTCTATGGTAACTCACTTTGATGATCGCTCGCCAGGCTTGCTTACACTCCAACTCAGTGCTGTATCTGATAAACTTTCTCTCTTAAAAAAAATTCCACCAAGGAAATATCACTTTTCAACATACTACCTGTTTTACCGGGTAAGTTACTTCCAGACAGTGACTACGGTTCTAAATGACCACGTCCTTCATTAATTTCTTGGAATCTTTAAAATCGAGTTTTTTTTTAAGAAGTCCTTTCCTTGGAAACGCAAAGGAAAGAAAATAGTTATTTTGAACCCATTATCATTTCATCATGTGTGCAGGAAGTCTCCGCTTAAGTTTGGTTTCCCCTCTTGCCTTTTACTTTCTGTGAGATCAAAATCCCAGAGTTTCGTTAAGATATTCTTATTTTTCCGAGCTGGATGATGATACAGCGAATTTTCCTAGAAATGTGACTTGACTCAGTCAGGAATATAATAACCAGGAGTCGGACATGAATACCACAGTATTCAAGATAACTGAAGATTCTACTCTCATATTGCTATTTCCAAGATTCTTGATATGTTTATTATTAGTTTTTTTATTCTACTGCAGTTAATTTTTGCCCATAGTGAGCGGGTATGGCTGGTTTTCTCTATCCATAGTCTATCAGTATATCTTTTGTTGCTTATGTTTCTTCCCTGTTGAAGGCTGGTATAAACAAGTATAAATGAGCCATGCTTAGAAGTGGATATGTCTCTTATCTAGATCCCTTTTTTGTCGCACCACTCACCAAAAATAAAAGGAAAATTTCAGCTTTATGAAACTAGAAAAAAATTGTACAGGTTGCCCAGTTTCACCCTGGACAAAATCAATCAGGAGAATCCAATGACAAACACAGAATGTTCTAATTATAAGTGTTCTCCATGAAATCATCAGGATTACCTCTCTGGCGGTAGAGGCATGTACAGCAAAGGAAACAGATCCTTTTGATATGCTTGGTTCGATACCATTTACGTGTTACTGTGGTTGAAAGTGTTACTGAGTTACTTGTGAGTTAGTTATCTGGGATCGTGCACTTGATTGTATTCTTCAAGTTTTTTGGCTTGAAGGTGAAACTCGGCTTAATCTACAATATGCCGGAACACTGAAGGCTTCTTTAAACTCGGTGTATCGAATGACGAAACATTCTAACGTATCTTAGCCAGCTTCTGTCGCATCGTAGAAATGACTGATAGGAATAATTCTTTTTTATATCGTCAGTGGAGGACGGAATTTAACGCCCTTCTTCTTCCAAGATGGCGGATCAGAATAAAGTCCCTTCTAAATCTGTTTGAAAAACTTCTCTCTATTTGGGTCTTTTGAATTCCTCATCAACTAGCTCAGTGTTCAGTAAGAATATTCATGGTTAGACGGCCCTTTTTTTTAAAAGTAATTTATACTGAATCGAACAAATGTATTCTGTAGTTTGTACTGTTACTTAAGCAGTTGTGTTTCAGTGATCATGCTTCAATATTAGTCCAGTTAATTGCCCACAACACGTTCGATTTTCAGTTTCATTTATAATGAACTTAAGTGAGAGAAAAGTTATAAATTAATGTTGGTTCTATGAATAGAAAAGCTGCTATAAAACGACAGCACATCGACAAAGAAGCGAGATATAAAGAAATAGTAACATTTGCAGACTTCAACTAATGGCAAGATATTATGTTGTGTTGAAATTCATAATCGCTTCTCAGAATATTCAAAAACCTTTTTCGATGAAGAAAGACTGATATAGTAGAATCATGAAGCGCTGTTAGAACTACCGAATCAGAAGGCTACTTTCACTTTATCGAAATAGAGCTGCCTAGATTGTAGGCTCATTTTTCATACCGAAGTTATGTTGTATTGCAAAGACTGATTTTGGTGAGCTGATCAGACGTTATTCTACTGTAGGTATCAGGATCTTTATCGTGAGAATTTTTTAAAGTCCGTCCATAAGTTTGCTTCTTTGAAATCAGTTCTGTATACAGACCTGAGAGCAACTGTGGTATTGCAGAGTTCTGGTTTTAGTTGCGTTCATTGATAGACTCCGGCATGAACGCTCTTTGCTCAACCCCCATTGAACTACCACGAGTAAATATGACTTGAAACGCAATTTAACACGACATGGCTTTCACGAAGGTACTTAGTATCTTTCACTTTTACATCGTACAATTAATCTTAATTCGTTTATGTTTTGCAGATTTGGAAGAGAAAAAAAATATGCGATTAGAAGACCGCACCACATACCTTAGTGAGTTGACGACATCAAGTGATACAGTCGATTCACGAGTCCAGCCCCCGATGTCATTTCACTCTACTTTATGAAAAGATTAATGAACAAGTCTCGTTTTCTCTAGGTTATTCAATTAGGTTCAAATAAGAGGGTGAAACAATGAAAAGGTTCTTTTCCTCATGCAACAGCTGTTCTGGTTGTCCCTCTTGATCGATCAGTCGATCGATCTCGTATATTTAGCATGCAAGTACATAATAAAAACATTTCAGTTTCCTGATAACTAAATTAATGATTGTTTTTCGGCTGAGTCCCGCTTTCTACCAACACAATCCTTGAGATTATTGTACAATTTTGATTTCTAAAAGTCCATCCAAAGTGCTAGAAAAAAAGTCGAGTGTGACGGATTGCTTCACATAGCTCAAAATATCGCACATTCACATCTAATAATTCTGGAAATTGTACACACAAAATGGAGAATGTGCCGAGGCAGACCCACATCCAAGCACGCCTACACCCGGTTTTCGCTGACAAGGGCGTAGCAAGGTCCCCCAAAATAATGTACAAAAATGTTTGTTAATATCAGAAGCGTCTCATTCTAAAATACATCGTTTGACCGCACTCAAACAAACGTGATCTGTTGCTCCGTGTACAAATCCTTCAGATTATCGTAACACTCGCAAACTACTGCGACCTCGATTCCTTCAGCTCGCAGCTTCACCTTGTACCTAAGATTATGCTTATAACTGTTCTCTAAAGCATGCAGTGAATACCTTCAATTTTATCGAAGATTTGATAACATTTTTTTCTCTCTCAGATTAGCCGACAGCCGTTAACCACTCTTCCTTGAAAGCGCCAAACAACGAATATGTGCAGGTTTCCCGGCACGGTCGATCGGTGCTTAAGGACAGGCTTGGAAGGTCTTGCTCTGTAACTCGGAAGTAAGGCTAACTTCCGTCGCAACACTGCTAACCCCGTTTGGTGTATCATATAAGCTATCTTTTCTTATTTACCGAGCATCCAACTAAGATTTATCCTTTCTTTTATTTCATGGAAAAATGGGAAGACAACACCGACTTCGTAGAAACAGGCGCGATACCATTTTGATTCAAAAAAGTCCTGGTGGCTTACACGCAGCTAAATCTACCATCAAGCGTTAAAAAAATCATCTTTATTTCTAAGTTTGTTTTCAGAATTCTTATATATCCCTTACAGCCCAAATTTTTAAGAGTCAGGGACGAAATGCGATGACTCCGCAATTTTACTGACTGAATTATATAATGTGTTAACTTTACTTATTATTACGTTCTTAGAATTCTGTGATACACTGAATCGTTTGTTTATTTGATAATCGAAAACGTTCTTATTCTTCCGTTTCTTCTAAGAATGACCTTGAAGTGCTTGAATCCTTTGATGTTTTTCTTGGTTTTATTCAAATGATTTACTCTTCCGGATTTTCCACGACGATCGTGGTTCTCAGAAATGTGGAGATCCGAGGATTCTCAACTTCTCGGAGGCACGGGATGCTTTATGAATTTTGTGAATATGATTACAATAGCTGATTTTAGGAATCTTTGCATATATTTGAAGCCTCAGAGAGATTGTTTTCATGTTCCTGTTGGAAATAACTTTCGAGAAAGGCCATAACTGCATTTTGAGTGAAGAAGCCTCTAATTTCCGGTTTTTCTTAGTTTACGATGTCACGTAAGTGAATTTCTCGTTGGTGGCGAGAGCATCCGAATGATAACCGAAGCATGACCGACTGTCCGAAATGTAACCTCGGTTGAGTAATTCGTCGAAAACGGGAAGTTTGTCATTTCTCGGAAAGACGATTGGTGTCCATCGATATAAAAGCGAAAGGCCGCGTTAAAATCGATTAGATCTGTTTACCTCTGGTGTAATGAGGAGTTAAGCGCAAGCCGAGCGATAGTGTGAGAATTATAAGTCAGCCCTTCGAATTTCATATTTCGTGGTGGCGTTGACTTTGAGAGGCACATTTCAAGAGAATTTAACCCTGGTTAATTTATTAAGCAGTTATGTCGTTTTGGGATACTTTTCAGAACTTAGAATCACATGTTAAAACCAAGATCCTTACAGAGCTTCAAACCATTTTTGGCGCATCGTTTGAATTCGAGGCGTGCATTTACTTGATGCAGTGGTTGGTTCATCAGTCATGGTGAGTTGAAAGACGTGACGTGAAATTCTGCTGTTTCTACTGTCTGTGCTTTTTTTTTGTATCCAAAAATCCAAAGAGTTACCTTCCCCCCTCCTGCTCACCATATGACGTTTCCAAATCTTCGTCTCACTTGGGATTTTTTCAATAATGATTTTCTGGGAACTCTTTTTCATTTTCTTCGTTTAGAAACAGAGATTTCCCAATTTTTTCACTTCCCCTGCTTTATCTTAAAAAAGGATACAACACTGATTAGCATTGTGGCCAGGAACAGGGAATATCTTACTTCCATAAAAAAAATATAGATAAAATATATGTCTATTTATAAACAAACGAGCAAACGAGCAAACAAGCAAACACAGTATGAAATGATTAAAATAAACAAACAAACTAAAAAATCAAAACAGAAAGGAGGGCTTTTAAAGCCATAACCAACATGATATTCATAAATTTAGGGTTGCAGTAAACCTCAAAAGAAAACAAGGTGTGCATCTCCATGACACCTCACATGCTTATATGGACTTTGAAGGGTTGTATTGCATGTTGTTTGACTGTGTTTTTACAGAAACGACCCTTCTTCATCAACCTGACTAGCTTTGGTTCCTTATTATTTGTTTTACAGAAAATTTAAGCCTGTCTCTTTTTTTGTCTCCAGGGATGAGGCAATTGACCCAAATCTTCAGGGATCAAGTGTGATAAAAGCTAAACAGTTAATGGATGCCACCATATCCCACCTGAATCTACATAAACAAAAGGTAGGCATACAGTACAGCAAGAAATAATCAGCAATGAACCTTGAGTCTTGTTGTTCTGTACATTTGCTTTGACAATAATTTAAGCAACATTTCTGTTGCTTTACAGCTAGAAGGTCTGGCTGCATCTATGAATGACTTCCACAACATGCTTTTAGCAAAGAAAGTAGAGGAAGTGATTCATAAAATAGAGGTAAGTTGATAGTGAGTAACCAATAAAGTGTAATTTTATATCCAGTGATCCCTATCTTTTGTTTATATGCTCATTTTGATTTCTCCTTTTATACTTATATTTTGACAACTTCATAACACATTTGACCTGTTTATGATGTCGCCAACAATCAATGGGTTCAATCATTTCTTTTTAAGTAAGAATAATGTATGCAAAATCTGAGATCTTCATTGAGTGTTTGAGCCCCTAATACACTTAGTGTTATGCACCTGTAGGAGGTTTAGCAGCCAATATTTTGCGGTATTGCCATCAAAAACAGCAGTTAGGTTATATTAATCCTTACACTATTATGGGGCTGCTGCTGTCTCTCATGAACCCTGTGGAACTATACACCATTACATTTTCATTGTTAGGAGAGCTATGGTAATGATCCAGTGAAGCTTGCTCAGTATTTCTATGGGGTTGTTTCTAAACTGAGAGAATTGGTCCAGAATGCAGTCTCTGTAAGTATATATAGTAACTTGGAGTAATGAACAGTGCATGCAAATTCTGCAGCAAGTGTTTTGAAGACTCACTTGCTCATGTACAGTTGCTTGCGACTGTAGTTTAGCAATTTCAGGAAATGCAGTCTATTCTTTGCCAATTGTATTTGTGATAACAAATGCACTGACACACAGTAGGAAAGAAGTGTGCTTGGGTTTCTTTGTTTGTAGTGAACTTGGATTCATCTTTCAGTACCTTGGGAGATTGATCTCTGTTTCAATTGGTTGTGTTACCTATTTTCCATTGATTTTTCTTTTTCATCGTAAGAGAATTAATTTGTTTGGGTAATTTGTATAGGTAATCGCATGGGGCCAAGTAAAATTAAGGATTAATAATTATCACGCGTGTTTTCAAAAATTGCTGAAATTGCCTGAGTCGTGAAGCGATGAGGGCAATTTCAGCAACTTCTGAAAACACAAGTGATATTAATCGTTAATTTTACGAGGACCCATTGCGATTACTTGTTAATGAAATTGATGGGAAAACTACTGAATTTCTGAATGCGCTCTTCAGTAATCAGTCATAGGAAGCCATTTAAAGTTAACAGAGAATCAATGGCCACAAACGTACGAATGAGCTGAATGAAATTTTATTTTGGACAAAGATACCAGAACTTTGGATAGGCTTTTGATTTTAGATATCTCTCCAGTGATGCCTGCATTACTTTCAGGCAGTCGGGCTTATATTCATCCCCATTTTCTTTTTGTAACTCGGCATAAGACTGCGCCAGTGTTCGGTCAAGGACATCACTCTCATACTCTTCTAAATTTGCTTGGAAGTTTCTTTCATTCGCCCACTTTTTAAAAACGTTTTTCCAGTACTCTGTGCTTTTCCTCATGTTTTCGTTTTCACTCTTGTCTTTTCATTCTTCAATATATTCCTTGTCAACTATCTCAAAATGAGACGCCATTGTTACAGAAAATCTCCAGCAACAACTTTTTGATAGCATAAGCTGTTGCTAGGCAACCTGAGTACCACTCATGAGCTAGTAAGTTTGCCCTCTTCTCAAGCAAAAATAAGAAAAAATACCCTCTTCATTGAGCGATCAGCATTCAGTAACTTTTCCCTCTATTTTATTAGATACTCAAGAGGGTTGTTATATCAAATAATTATTTTTGTGCTGAGAAATTTTGTTTACAACCACGTAATTTCTTTTAGTAAAATCTGTAGGTTTAGGTCTTTAGTGAGGTCTTCTCTGTGTTGTTCAAACCTTAAGATTTCATTGGAATCAACAACAACAATAGATATGGAGGACATGGATACTGAAGATAGTGCTCCAGACCCACATGTTGCTCTGCGCAAGCGACTGGATGTTCTTGTCAAGGATAGTCAGGTATACACTCTGTTCAATTTGTAACACTGTCTCAGCTTTAAACTTACCTCACTGTGATTGTCTTTTTTGAGTTCCTCTCATGACTGAATCAACAAAGTATTTTTTTTTTACTTTTTTTGTACAGTATTAAAAGAGAAAGGATTGAATTTGTCCTAATAAGACACTCCTATGAGGTGTTTGTGTGGGAAGTGAAATTGTAAATAAAACTTTGGCCAACTCCTTGACATTGTGACTTTAAAGTCATCATTAGGGCCTTGAGTTTGTAAACTGGTGAAAGAACATGTCGGTTTGGTTAACAAAGCACCTTTCAGGACTTCTATCATCTAGACTATTATTCACCTAGATTATTTTTGTCTAAAACAGCTTACAATTGTGGCCAAAACTGTGAGAGAAATTTTTGTTATGTCTATGATTGTGGATTCTTCACTTTCTGTGGGAGAATTTTTCTAAATTTTTGAGGTGCTGAAGATTCATACATGTATATAGGCTTAGGTGAACTTCAATATGTATGAACATGTATTTCAGAAAAATGATTCCCTCTTGAAAGAAATTGAACAGCTAAAAGAACAGTATGTCATAAAGTTCCAGGAAGTGAGTGGCAAAATAGATAAATGTAAGTACACTGCATCTGTTATACCACATGGTTACATTCTGTTGAATTTTATCGTATAACCACGAAAGGAAACTTTTATGTCATAAAATAAAGATTAGAAATAACCATTTCCCCCTAATTGTAGGGAACACACAGAGTAGTTACACTCCAGTTTGAATACAATTTAAACCATGGTCAGTTGACAATTGACCCTGAGTTTCAGGTTGTGGTGGAAAAAACAGTGTTCCTTTTGAAACAATTTTATAATCTTGAAAAATGCATCATAGCAATGATGCATATTAGAAATTTGAAAGTACAAGATATGTACTGCAGAAAAATAACTGGGAATTACTTATTTGTAGTTGTCATATCTGCTGTGTTGCGTTGGAAAGATAGTTAAAGAAAATGTCAAAATACAAACTGCTTAAAGTTAATGTACTAATGAAACTCTGATCTGTGTCTCCATCTCACTATTATTTTGAGTACAAGAGTCCAGTGCAGAATCTAGAACATTTGTATAGGTAATCACATGATTTGGAGTGTAATTTGGAAGAAATAAGCACGAGTAAATTTTTTCAAAGACTAACAATTATAATCTGATTAGTGATACTTATACCTTTGACAATGTCTTTTTTTGTACCATTTAATAGAAATGTTCACTGTAAAGTTGATGTATATGTAGTTATAATTTGTTTGTTTTGAAAATCGTTTTGCAGATCAGCAGGAAGCCCAAAAGATAACAAATTCTTCACAGCTCAGTGAAAATGAAAAGGTGGTTTATGATAGTCTGTAATGACTATTTCATGTTAATGTATTGAATCCTGAATCTTCAAAATCCTCACTAGTCTTTGTTACCCTTTAAGATGAAACAAACATGCACTTTATTCTTATCAAGATGTGCACTGAGTTATAACAGTTAAGTGCATCAGGCAAAAACATAAAAAAATACTTTTTACATGGAACACTTTTCACTTTAAAAGTTTTGGGGTAAACATCAGAAGTTAGTCTTAGTAATTGGGTTTTGATTTTGAAACAGTGTTCCAAATAAAGTTAAATTGAAAGTGGCTGCATCTGTCCTTACTGGTGAAAACTATTTTACTCAGGATAATCTACACTAAAGAAAGAATAAGAAGGTATATTCTATAAGTATCTGAGCATGAATTTAATGGTATTTAGGTGGCTGAACACAGTTTTCGCACTCGCTTTTGCTGATGCAATTCAGCATGCGCGCAAGGATTGCAAAAAACAAACATGCCGTCAATAGAGCGGTCGTTTTATTTACTCAACACGTATCCGCACTATCTGTGCTATTTTTCTCTATAGTTGGCACAGTGTATTGAGGGCTTTAATCTTTTATTACAAAGACAGAAAAGTTAACGGTGCAAAGAACTCTCAGCTTTTTCGTCGTTGCCAAGAGAACCCAGTTAAATGCAGCACATGCGTAGTAAGTAAAAAAATTGTGATTGAATGGAAAATTGCTTTCTCGGAAATATGCCTTTTTCTTGAGAACCACTCATTAGAATTTCACGAAATTTGGCACGAAAATACTTTAGGAAATAAGTAACTGAGGAATCAAAACAAATTGATTTTTAACAAAGGAAATTCTAGATAATCAAGGGAACCTTCAACAAGGGATAATTAAAGATCTCTCTGTTAAATTGTTAGCAAAATGGTGTGAACTTGTGAGTATCATTACAAGCTCGTTGCATGCAAATTATAAAGAAAAACTAATGACTAGATTTTCGACAAACAAAACCAATTTTAAAGGCCTGTTTATATTTATTCATGTCGCCATGACAATGGCACATACGTCAGCTTAACTATCAAAAAAACAAAGTTTGTGTTGTTAACTTGCTTGCTGCCAGTTTTGGTGACCTAGAGATCAAGGGTTTTAGAGAAAATGGTGAAAGAAACACAGGTATCAAAAACTGTGTTCAGCCACCTTAAGTGAATCACATTTTTGCCCTCAGTAAGTCTTTAATAAGCCCCCCTCTTCCCCTATTTTTCATGTAAAAATGTGTTTTTTATTGAGGTTTTGGAGGCTCACTGTGAACTGAATTCTTAGTGTTTGGTTTTTCAAAATAGTTTGGAATTGGATCTAGTGGTTTTGGGAAATAGCCTGTGTTCAAACTTACATGCACTGTTTGATGAAGATTATTGCCTGGTTTTACATGTATTGTATCAATTATCTACCATCGATAATTGTCTATTTTAAATTGTTTTAATTTCTAGAAACAAAGGATAGACCATATCAAGCAAGAGATAGAAAAAATACAACAGGATTTAAGCAAGATGGGCGAAGAGCTGTCAATTACCAAAAGACTGGTATTTCCAGTTAATATTGACTTACAGTAAAATAAGTTGTCAGTCAATGATGGGTACAATGTATATGTATCAGGGCTCGACATCAACTTTTCAACTCACTTAAGCCAAGTAGCTAGTTACAACTTAGATGTTACTAACCAAACTGACTGGTGGAAATTGAAAACCACCAGCCAAAAGTGAATTTCTACTAGTCTGTGGCTAGTTTAGTTTTTTAGTGTCAAGCCCTGGTGCACATCTTTGAACTGGACATTACAGGGTTTACCATCAGTTTCATCCTACAAGATTTTATTTTGGAAGCTAACCCACTATGTAACAAAAAGAGGTGATCCAGTAATTTACATGTGTCACAGCCAGGCTTTTTCCCATTAGCATTGTATTAAATGAATGTAAAGTTCTTTATATCATTCCAATTGTCATTTCCCAATTCAAGGCCCATAATCAGTTTAGGATGTGTTGCTCTATAGACTTGTGTTTCACAAATTTTACAAGACTAATTTTTATAACAGTGGAGGACAATATAATTACAAATATATAAAATATCAAAATTCATGCCAAAGAAAAAAAAAAACAAAAAAACAAATGAAATAAAACAGAAATCCTCCATCAAAATGTTTTAAAGCTTCATTTCCCAGGGCAATGAGCTACCAACTGTACCATTAAAATCATATTTGAAATGCTCTGTTATTTTATAAATGGATGTGGTCAAGCATCAATGTACAACATTGTTTAATAATCGTGTTATTACCTTACATACATTTTGTAGATTTAGTATGACTGTAGCATAAGTGTGATGAATATGTCAGGACATCTACTGATTTTTTTTCATCTTTAACTTCCTTTTGGTTCCCAGGGCTTCATTGAATACCTCTGTACTCATTTGAAGAAGTTATCTGAAATAGTAAAGAGTACTTTTGAAGAGATTGCTGAATGGCGACATCTACAACAGAGATCCCTGTGTGGTTTTAAGGCTCCACAGTCACTTGACAAACTACAAGAAATGTATGATGGTGTTATTTATGTAGTGTAGTACTAAATGGTAATTATTGTAAGTACGAGTACGTGTTTTCCAAATTTCCACTCTTATTCCCGTACATGTATGCAGCTGTTGGCATTACCACATTACAAAAATTTGCCCTCTATCTATAATCTTTTATATCTATAGCCATTATTTGGTACACTCTTTATTTACAATGACTAGTTCATTGGCCTCATACACTTGCATACATACTGACTTTCACTACACAACAATTATACAGTCAATCAGTTTAATAAGTCACTCTGATCTTAGGTAATCAAGTACTCATTGTCTTTTCATAAGTCATTCTTGTACCTACATAATAATGCATTTTTTTGTTTCATATTTTGCTTTAACTCAAAATTTCCTGTCAAAATATATTTTTAAGTTAGATGAATGTGTTACATCCTTAAAAGCAAAACTGAAATTGAGGAAATATGTTTTATTTGTGATTCTTATGTACTGTTTTGAATGACATTGAATTAGTTATATATGATTATATTAAGTATCTTAAATTGAAATGCTCTCTCTTTTTTCCTTTGATAGTTGTGAAACACTTGCTGAACTTCTGTGGAAATTGTTTCAACAAGCTTCCCAGGTTAGCACAGAGGACTGCGCTTTTTTATGTTCTTCTTCGGGTGACATACATATCACTGGAAAGTATTTCAAGGCAATTTATTGGAGATGTGGGGTAAACCAGGCAGCAGATTGATTTGAATTTACTTTCTGGGTTGCTCTATTGCATTGCAAAGAAGAGTAGACTAATAATAGTGACAGTGGACACTGCTATGATATGTGCTTTGTCTAAGGGTTTTTCAGCAGAATCTACGGAAATGTATTTTTATTAATTAAAAGTAACGTGCACAAAGCTGCGAATTTTAATATGTATGTTATACGTGACTGTACATGAGCAGTTAATTTTTTTTTTAGCTGGACAATCTTTTCCATCAAGCATTTCAGGGGAATGAATTAGAACTGAAGCGAATGGATAATGTAAAAACATCAGCAAGAAACCTCATGAAACTGTTCTTGACTAAGTAAGTCCTAAACAGAAGCATGTGTCTGATTGTTTTTTTTGCATTTAGCATGCTGCCCTTCTTAATTTTGGTAAAATATGTGCATTCAGTTGAGAGGCATGTGCCGTGTTCCATTACCTATCTCCACAATTACCTGAATGTGTTATTTTACTTTGTAGGACATTTATCATAGAGAAACAACCTCCTCAAGTCTTAAAGATTCAAACCAAGTTTGGAGTTGTGGTGCGGTAAGCATCTACTAGCTCATGAAGTTTTCATGTTTGAGTGTCAAATGAGTTTTTGAAGATGTGCACTTAATTGATACTGAGTAAGTATCAGATAATACTAATTTCCAATTGATATGTGTAGGCATCTTCTTGGTGGAAAACTGAATATCCAAACGCATCCACCAGAGGTTACCTGTACGCTCATTTCGTAAGTACCAACACGGTTTTATCAAATTAAACGGTTCAAAATTTTGATTATAGATGTTAGCTGACTTCTTTTTATATTATGTTTTGAAGTGAAAAGCAAGCACAAGGTCTTAATGTTGGGAATCGCAAGAGGTAAAAACTACTGTTGAACTTTTATTACAATTTGTTCTTTATGATTTATGATACACATGAATCTACCCTTTTCCTTTACATTTTCCCGTATAAGAGACATTGGCAGGTATAAGGTTGGAAGATAGGGTAAACCTGTCTCAGTACTAAGCCAATACCCATTTCAAAGTACACCGCTGATGTTGACAGTTTAGGATTTATAAGCAGCAATGATTTTCATTTTGGATGTTGTCAGCATTTGTGGGTGGTCAGTGTTACTCGGTTGTCCGAGTAAAGTAACGTGAAGTGGTTTGAGCGATTATTGCCTTGAATTGGAATTTCTCAATTATTGGCAACTCAAATAATAACTTTATGCCTTTTCTCCCTTATAAATTATATGAACAACCCAAATATGCTGCCTTGCCTGAGCTATGTTTACTGGGAAAAATTATAACCAATCAACAATTGGAGTAAATGGCTATGGGCAAAATCCCAAAGCCGCATTTATTTAAAATTACTGTTCAATCAAATCCTTGATACAAAGTTTGGCCCAGTAAAGGTGAGGGCACTGAAAACGCCAAAAAATACATTATAATGAGCTGAAAATGAGTGGCTGGGACAAGGGGAGGAGGAGGGATGAAAAACCACGTCTTTAACCACCATCAAGATGGAACGGAGTGACGCTCACATGGGAGCCTGGTCACTTGGCAAGCCCAAGTATCCTAAAGGGTATTGGGTATAATCCAAATAAATGCCACCCAAGTCCCAGGCCCCCAAAAGAAATAAAAAGTACACAACGGGGAGAAGAAGCATAAAAATTCTATTTGCAAGCAAATATTTCCTTTGTGCTTATTTTAGTGCCAACATACCAATAACAGTGTTTCTGGTAAAGTTATAGATAAAATATATTTTTGCGATAGTGATGCTGTTTCTTTTCGTTATGCAGCAGTGTATCATCAAACAACAGTCCTGTGTTGAACAACAAGAAGGTCGGTAGAGTGTTTGCTGCTCTTTATTGACCTCCTGATGGATGTATTTTTGGTGAAGTCCAAATGAATTCTAATGTCTTTCTTGTTTTTAGACACTGGAATTCAACCAAGTCACAGGGAAGCTGATTGGTGAATTCAAAAACTTGGTAAGCTTCTCAAGGAATGTTCAGTTGTTTGTCTCGCGAGTTACAGTAACTGTCATTTGTAGAATCAAACAATCAATTGAGGATCACATCGTTTGGAGTATTCTGTGCTGAGTTGCAGTATAACAGTCGAATGTCTCAGTCTTCCAAGGAAAGCATGTCTACAGGGGATAGTGACTCTGAATCGCGAGGAAAACGATTTTTCGTCGTGTGTCAATTTTGTAAAATCATCAAAACTCAAAATAGTTGGCCTGTTTGGTGCTGAGATCAGAGGGAAAACGTTTTTAGCGGGAACCATTTGGAACTTTGTTTGTATGATCTGGGGCGGGTTGTTCAAAGCTGGGTCAAGGTACCTGAAAGCTTAAATAGAAAATTCAATTTAAATTCTTTTGTCTATAATTTAATGATTGGATTTTCCAAAAAGAATAGAGAACATGTTCTCAAAAAGCATTTTGAACATTTAGATAAAGAAACCTTGATTAAAATTTAACGCTGGGTTAGCATTAATCGGCCTTCGAACAACTGCGCCCAGGTGGTTTTTGTGAAACATTCCGAGATATTGTTGGAAACTTAATATTACGGGAGGAGGAGCCTATTCCTCTGCTCATTTTGTGGTACGCGAAAAATTATTATCGAGACTTAACAAGGTTTTTCTTCCGTATATATGGAGTAGTTGTTATGTAAATGGTTTGAAGTTGATTATATTATTAGGTTGTTTATTCATCTACGGTCAGCAAACAGTGTTGTTATGGTGTCTTTTAGTCTCTGGCCAAAGCCACAAGACAGGGCGGTAAGAACAAGGAAGTAGTGACAGAAGAGAAGTCGGCATTACTCTTCTCCACACAGATCAACCTCGGAAAGGAAATATTCAATATATCGGTAGGTGGAGCCGGGAAGAGCAGGGGATGAACCAGTGTTGAGGTTTTCAGCGCTATTTATACAGCCTAGTTGTACTTTTGAAACTTCCATGCACCAACAGAGACAACAGACTACAATGCAAAAGAAGAGAGACGCCGACCCTCACAGTCCTTACAAAGACCTTCTCGACTAGCTACTACTCGTTAGTTAGTCTTATTTTACGAACCTCTATCTCGCAACCGTTTTTCTTCTTTTAATTCTGTTGTCATTTGTTGACCGGTCACAATACAAAACATAACCCATCGCACTTTGCCCCGTTGGTTAGTACAGTGTACTTAGTCCTTGCATTGTTTGTGGTCCAAAGGCGATTTCAGTTCCTGTGGTTGTGACAGTTCATGGCAATCAACAGTGTGATGCTGAAGCAACTGTTTTCTGGGACAACGCATTCGCTGACAAGGTCAGATTATATATTTAGTTCAGAAGAGATCAACAAAAATGAAAACATGATAAATTTTTCAGTGATCGTAAATCTAACCAAAGGCCAGTGCGCGTCATAGTCCGTTGCGTAGCTTGGTATGGGCTGCAGTACGGAAATAAACCTTATTAAAATGGGTAATACTGTTACCCATTGGATATTTCGTAGATCGCTGACCATCGTTACTTATGTTCCCCCACAAAATTTGGTGTCGTTATATTGATTCTGCTGAGAAATTCTTGGCGAAGAATCTAATTAGCAAATGATTTCATTAGGTTTTATTTAAAACCTGTCCATAATAAAACTGGTTTAACTATGATTTATTATTTTTTGCATAGGAAAGGAAACTTTTCGATGTCCCCGATCAAGTTGAATGGCCCCGCTTTGCAGAAGCTCTGAACAAAAGATGGGCTCTTAACAATCAACTCCCACTTAGCCCTGACAGCATCGCGTTCTTAGGGAAGAAGATTTTTCCAGGTGAAAGCTTTTTGCTAGACCTTTTTAGATTCAGTTCGTTTTTTCCTACTTCCTTTAGTCCGGAGAATTTCCTTTGTCAATTTGTAGAAAACGGGCAGCAAATCTAACCTTTACAGAGGTCGTTAAAAACATCAATTTCGTTTGTATTTGTAACGTTATCATCCTAAAATTCTGTTTTTATTTTAAAGGCAAAATGGAGGGAGGTATGGACAATGCCATGGTTACAAGACAGCTCTTCAATAGGGTACATATTTGTGAAATATTTTACAGTTATTAAATTCTTATTCAACAGCAAGTTCTATTGTCTACGTGATTATAGAACAGTTTTTTTTTACAATTTTATCCGCAGTTTGTTTTGGCTTTTTGAATTATTGAGCTAGTTAGTAAGAATAGATAGATAAATAGATATTCTGTTACTTCGAGTCAATTTGTAACTCAGTGCTTATGTACATTAGGATCATATGAACGGTCGCTCCTTCTCCTTTTGGAAATGGTTTTACGGAGCCTTAGATGTGGTGTCAAGACGGCTGCTGGACGAATGGAGGGACGAGTATGTGAATCAAATTTCCTTCTATCCTGTTTTGCACTTGAAGATAGGCGGATGAATTATGTTTAAGTACAACCATAACCATAATTTTTCTCGAATTATTCATTTCTACTTATCTGTAAAAGAAAACGAGCCTCGAACATTTGAATGTGGTAGAACTGTGCAGGCGAGCGGGATCATTGACTGGGATGTCTGTTAAACACGGTGGTCAGGGGACCACTGGAACCAGCTAAATATTTCCTCTTTTGGTTGTATAGCTTATGAGGAAAAACAAAAATGTATGGACTTGTATATAAACGTAAACAGACAAAACAAAGGAAGACTGTAGCCATGAACATTACTGGTTTTTATTATAGACGCGTGGCTGGTTTCATCAGCAAGAATATTGCGCATGACATGTTAAGAGGCTGTAATTCTGGCACGTTCCTGCTGAGGTTCAGTGAGACAGAGATTGGTGGAATTAGCGTCGCCTATGTTAATACATATGACGGTGGTAAGAAAGCCAGTTACTCTATACGAGGTGAACATGCTCTTAAGCCGGGAAAAAGGTGCGCACTGCAGTATTAGACATTTCTTGAGGCTTGCTTGGGAAAGCTATTTATTTTTCGATATGCCCAACCTGCTTTTATCTTCACTCTCCGACTGATTTATTTGAAACTTCACTAGTTATGAAGCGATATTTGGGGAGACAAGTTTTCAATTTTAGAGGGAAGAACTTTTACATAAACTTTTGCTCGTCGTACGTGAAGAATAATTCAACGAAAAAATATATATGTATTTCGGCTCACCTCAGAACAGACAGGTTGGGGAGTTTTTTCTTAACTATGAAGGTATTTTCCACAAGTCTGAATCTCGTAGAGGTTGGTACTGGTGACTTAAAAAAGGCATTTTGAAGCAAATGATTCCTTAGGTATTTGTACCATCCCCAAACCCTGTACACGGCAAAACTAAGGAAAGTGTGGAACTTTCATCACTCGGATAGCAAAGATACGATGAAAAGAAAAAAGGGAAAATCAAAACAACTTATGCGTGTGTCTCACCGTTGTGTGGTTTAGGTCCGTGTGAAGTTTTCGATGTGGCTCCATGGACGAACACACATCTGCAAATGAGAAAATTTTCTGACCGACTAAAAGACTTGGGAGAACTTGTTCAGCTTTTCCCTAACATAGCCAAAGATGACGCTTTTGGTCCGTACTATACCAATGATGGTAAGTAAGACTATAACTACACTGTATCATTAACAGAAAAGGACATGAAAATACCTATGGAGTAGTTGTGTCGTAAATTGCAGTGAGGTTTCTTTTAGTAACTACCCTTGCCGCCGTTCAACCATATGATATTCATATAGTTGTTTTAACAAGTATTGGTAGTTTCCTTGCTATTTTGGGTCAATGCCATTATCAAAAGACTGAACATCCTTTGACAAAATCTGGCTCTGAGTAGTTCTCACACCGCGACGCAAAACGTTCAGCCGACAGACTAAAGTTTCTGGTCTACCTAGAGATACCTCAAACATTTCAATAAATATATCTTATTAACCAAGCGCGAGGGCCGCACTGGGAGAATATCGGCCCGAGGTCTTGACAATACGGACCGAGCGCAGCGAGGTCCGTACAAAAAAGACCGAGGGCCGGTATTCTTCCAGTACTGTCCCGAGCAAGCTTGGTTAATAAGAGATTTATTATACGACTGAAATTCAAAGGGACACAAGTGCGGTATCATTCGGGACCATTTGGGACAGTGCCCGGTCCAATACTGAGAGAACATTGACCGGCAATAGAGCATTTTGATTGGTTGATTTTAGTTATTGGCCCTCTGACTGCCCGAGTCGTGTAATAATTATTGGTATTATCCAACTACACTCCGTAGAGTACGAATAACGCCCAAGACGAGTACCAATATCACACAGTATTTGTACTCCAGAGAACCAGTTAGACAGATTTTCTCGCATCGCGCAAGCGACGAATTGGATTGAAGTTACAAAAAAAAAAGCGGACGATTTAAACCATTTTTCTGACGACGAAGAGTCGGAGTGGCTGGCGAATATTGATCCAAGTTTATTAGACAAATCGAACGAAGAAAAGCAGTGAGACGACAATGAAATTTCATCATTTATTGAAGAAAATAGAAACAGCAACATGACAACGCGCCAATTCCGTTCCGCTTCGCATACTTCTGTCACGCACTCCTCGTAATATATACATCCGCGAAATTCGCCCGCGCTGAAATATCAGTTCGGCGTGTTGGATAATTAGTAACTTATTAATCGTTTTGGTGGGTCGTATCGCTGAGTATTGAGGTCCATAATCGCCCGCAGATCCATCTGAAGACAATAAGTTTCGTTCTCAGTTAGTGAAAGTAATCGAACAGCAGTGGTTGAAATCCTGAGACATTTCAACTGAATACTCCTTTTCTCCCTTGGAATGTATTTTAGAAAACCAAGATACTGATAATAATGATTATCAGCAAACTGTACTGGCAGTGAGGCTGGCAGGGTGAGTAAGCTAGTAGTTTAGAAAAGATGAAATAATTACACTTCCGTACCAAGTCACTGTAGTTAAATAATTTTTATTTTTTGTTTATTTTCGTTTAACTGTGACGTCGGTAACTCCAGTTGGCCAAGTAGTAGTTATAGACAAAACTAACATAGACGCATGATCATACAAGTTGCAGTGATCAGTGTTTTTTAGGGCTGGCCTGAATCCGATCTACACCTCTTTTTACGACCAAAATGACTTCTTTTGAGTCCATCTACAGTTTTAATTTACTCTAGATAGAAAGATCAGATTGGAAACTGCTAAGTGTTTTAATATCTGTTTCTTTTTTTCATTAATCGTCACCTAGGAAACAGGGCGGCAAGAGTCCTATGTACCCGGCTGGAAGGGACTCTACCATGGTAAGCGTCTTGTGATGTGTTTCAGCTGGTTACGTTGTGCTTTGTAGCTTCTAGAGAGAAACCATTGTACTTTTACTCTTTCAACTAAGGTTTCGACCAAACTAGAGTTGAGTGATAAAATTCAGATAACCATTGGCTTTGTTGAATGTCTTGTTTCTGTTAGTGGTTTCGAATGTCTCCGCAGTATGTGCAAGGGTCTTTTTTACTGAAACTGCTAAGTAACTTATATTTTCATAACTGCCTTCATTGTCTAATTGCCGTAGTAATTTCTTTGGTCGTTGCCTAGGAAACTCCGCCATCAAGTTCGTATCCATTTCACGGCTTTGCAGATTTGTCATTGTACCCAGGTTCCCCTGCCTCCCCGCCCTCGCCCCAGTCTGTTGCCAGCTCTACCGTTCTGGATGGAACAGAACTCGGTCTAGGTAACCAGGAAATTGTTGGGGACTATGGACAGTTGGCGCCCGAGCTGGCGTTGAGCAATGTGTTCCTGAGCGGCCTTCAGGCTTATAGTGGACCATCTAGTTATATGGCGGCCATGGCAGCCGCGATGGGTGAGGATTTTGATCTCTCTATTTTAAATGACATAAATCCTGCGCAGCCGCAGTAGGGGCTAGTTACGAACCTTGGAGACAGTTGAGGAAAGGAGTCGTTAAAAAATTGACGTGTGTTGAAGTTGTACAGCACTGGTCCACTCTTGTAGTCCAAGGGGATGGAATATAAAGGTTTGCAAATCCTTGTTTCTAGTCCCATCCCAAAACAAAATGAGAAAAGTGAACGTAATTCTTTTCAGAAACAAAGCTCTTTTCCCAGGCTCAAGAGGGACCAAAAGTTTTGTTTTTCATTGTGTCAATTTTGCGACTGTTCAGTTTTGATCGGGATTTAAAACCTGCGTCAACAATTTAGCTAAATGTAGATGTGGTAAACAGTTTTTCAAGGTACTATCCTCTCGATCCATGTGCATTGTCTTAGTTTGTCCCAGCAAACCGGGAGCACTATACTGCATATTTTAAAACCTGGCACTCGCCAGAGTTTGCTTCGGGGAATAGTTAAGATGGCTGTTCTGTCATCCATTTGGCCAAACCCAAGGATCGCACTTAAGATACGTATTTTGAGTGAGTTTTTGTCGACGCCTATCGTACAAAACTGAATTAGCTAAAAGGCGTGGCACGCACGACTCACAAAATCACTTTTCTTTCATAGTGTGTTGTATTGTATTATTCAAAGACACCGATTACTATGCTGGTTGTTCTTTGGGATAGAATTATTACCAAAGAGTGAACTCAAAGTGTCCACGGCCTTTGGCTATTTATTAAAGGTTATACGCCGTTGTTTTCTTTAATTTTTTTTTATACCGCCAGGTAGTTTTTTAGGGATAACGGCGAATATGAGAAAAACTGGCCGCAATGTTTTCTGATGTTAGGACGGTTTTGCGGGCGGAAACCGAGGAAAAGAAATCATTTTCAAAGGCGAAAACGTTTTAAATTTATTTGCTCTTTTAACTCTTAGCTGTTTATTTGAATATTACGTGGTATACGGGATTTAATTTCTCTTTTGGCCTAAATATATGTTTGTTACTTAACTTAAGTTCGTCCTAATCACAGCGAGTGACTCATCCCAGGGCTGTGGTCTAGCAGCGCCCGGTGGCCTCTGGCGCCTTACATTTGTTCTTGGGCGACCCAGGATTCTTAGTTTTTTCATAAAAAGCATATTCTGAGCACTCTGGATTTCACAGTTTCTGAGCACTGGGCTCTCTTCAATTTTTCTTAGAGCACAGCCTTGCATCCATTCCACCACAGAATATATTATAGTTATAAAATATTGAGCAAATATTAAGACATTTGCATTAGGCACTTTTTTTTTTGTATCATTACAAGGTTAAGTGACAGGTAACGTAATATATTGATAAGACTTGAAGGAATTATTAGTAATTGGAGTAAGTAAATTTGAGGCAGATACGCAGCAAAGTTTTTTGTCGTTCTCCAAGGTTCGTAAACTATACCTTAACTCCTGGATATATGTCAGGTAGGTGTGTGCAGATGTTAATTCCTATCTTAGGACTTATACAACACAAAAGTTTTATGGTTACTTTGATTGTATGGTTTTCTTATCTTTTATGTTTCTTAATGGAACATCTTCGGAACTAAACTGGCGGAATTCTTTAGGGTCTACTACAGTGATGTGGTTCTTAAAGTTTATAGTTTTATGTTGTTTATTGAGTTCTGAGTTTAAACTATATTGTATTATCAGCATGAACGTGTGTTGCTAGTCCGGCCCCATTCTTAATATGATGTACCCTGTAAAAAATGTTTGCTCTTAAAGTGATTGACAGACGATATGCTAGACTTTTGCCTTGAAGAGCCTCTCGTGCAGAGGTCAATCCACAGTCAAGGAAGGGTTACGAGAGTTGTGGCTTTTCGTGTCAATTCGGAGACCTGTTCCCTGTTTATTTTTGGATAGAGATTATTGATACCAGGAGGTTTCATATGAATACTGATGAGATTTTGAAGTAACTGGTGGTGCTCTTTGTCTCTCAGATGATCATAGCGTAAATTATTTCTTGTTAAAGGGGGTAAGTTTCTAAAGAAATCGTGGTGCTATGACGGTGGTTCGTTCAACTGAATTGTTAAAAACAAATTACATGATTTCTTAAATGGCAGAGAATGATGATTATTTTAATTTAGCCTTAACGGAAGTTATCATGCAAGGAAAGCTTTAAATGTTTTTGCCCACCAACAGTAACAGTTTTAACAGAGTCCTCTTCTTGTGCAACATTTGCCACTGTAAAGATCATTTGCATTAATTTTCTTTTGTAATCATTTTAAACGACCTATGGAGGATGTTCATTGCTTTAGGAATTTAGAATTTAAGTAATTAAAAAAGCTAGAGGATCGTAGTATTTGTAAACGAAGACAGAAGTCAGCTATTAAATATAAAAATTTGAATTCTGGTTGTTGTACTCTTTCTCGGGAAAAATAAAATGCATGCAATTGGGAAAGGCCTCATCCAAGGAAAAATTTGATAACGAAAGTGATCCGCCTGAGTGAATTCTTGCTGATGCATTACTTGATAATGATGTTGGTTTTGCCTTTTTTACCCGCGGAAAATTATGTTCGTCCGAGACGTGTTCCCAAACTGATCTCACTGTGGCTTTTACATTGGCCGACAAAATTTAAGTGAACGCTCATTTTGTGTGGTAATTGTGTATAGTGCTCTACCCGCTTTGTCATCATGTACAGCTGTATGTCATCATTGGGATGTCCGAAAACAACCAGGTGATCTGTGACGTCATTGCGGGGGCCTGGGGAAAGAAATTTTAATGCCGTATCCCATTAACCAACGCGCGCACCAATTCAACCTGTTTTCATGGCGGCCGGTCGGCGTGACGCGAGGTCGATGTAGCTAACTACTTTCGCACTTTAACAAGTGAGAAGACTTGTCATGGGTAGTTTGAACAATGCAGCTACTGCCATGAAAAGAAACTCCGTGTCTGCGTGGTTAAATACTTTGACAGCTTTTCGCGATGAACATTGCAGACAATCCAAACGTAAGCTCGATGTACTCTGCATAATTTGTATGAAGTTTGCTTTTTTATTTCATACTTATGTACTGGATCGGGCATTCGCTTTATCAACAGTTAATGTTATTCGTATTAAAGCTGCCTTGTTTCTGGGAATGGTGTGTTTGTGTTGATATTATTTTTTAAATGTGCTGATTTTAAAGAAGTTTTGATCGAACCTTCGTTGCTCTCTCGAAGTCAGTTCCATTATCGCGGGCTTTTTGACGCGGGGATATTCAGCATTTAAAGTACTTTTAAACATGTATTGTTTCTTTTGCCGGCTAATTGTTTTTATTTTAATTTTTGTTGTTTGTTTGGATGTCTTGTCGAGCAAAGGAAAATGTGCTTCACGCCGAGTCAGTAAATATTCGACTTCATTGCCCATTTCAAAACTGTGGTAAATTTTAGAAAAACAAAAAGAATTTAAACGAACATCTTCGTCTTTATCCGGAGCACAAACTGGATGGCTTGTCAACCTCTCGGAAACGGGTTTCATTAAGACATTGTGCAGAAAAATTTTTAGACGACGAGAGTAATCCTTATTCCAGGAAGCAAAGGGTCAGTGAAGTGCTGAACTGTTTGAACGATGAAGAACTTGTGGATTTCGTTTTACCAAAGATTGCCAAACTTGTGTAACCTGTGGACTTTCTACTGCAAGGAACTGATGGAAATCATGATTTTCACAGCAAATTATGCAAGTTCAGAGATGAACTTTTCCTGCACTACCCAGAACTTCAGGCACTGTTTTCTCCAGAGCCCTCAACAAGCACTGGTTTCTATAACCAGAGGCAAGTGTTCACTGAAATAGTTCAAAAGAAAAAACCTAATTCTTGCAACTGGCTCCTTGAAATTGACAATGGTTCTTTTTTCAAGGATGTTGTTATGCCTTGTGTTTTTAAAAAACAGCACTCGGCATTTTTGGAATTTTCTTGTGGAATTGTCGGGTCCCTTGCGATTGGACAAAAGGAAACACAAGATGCACTAAGAAACAAGTGGGGAAAAAATTGGAAGT
Source organism: Stylophora pistillata (assembly GCF_964205215.1). Taxonomy (NCBI): domain Eukaryota; kingdom Metazoa; phylum Cnidaria; class Anthozoa; order Scleractinia; family Pocilloporidae; genus Stylophora; species Stylophora pistillata. Next base: position 13,076,485 of record NC_142530.1, read on the forward strand.
GGCCATTGGCATCAATTCAATTTTAAGTAAAGATGAGATTTTTGGTAATCTGAATGACACCCACCAAGAATTACTGAAACAAATTGGTCTAGAATGTAATGAATTTGGAGAAGGGGTTGTAGGCCATGTTGACATTGAAAAGTACATTTCATTGTTTCTTGCCCAACCTGGAACTCAGAGTGTAATAAATACACCCAACAATTGTCTGATTCTAATGGATTACACAGATGGTTTTCCGTGGCTTAAATGGTCTCATCATTTTACTGCAGAAACCAGTGTAAGAGTGAAACTAGTTGAGCCTTACAATTTACTTAGCACAGTTTTGACTGTTGCCCTTTAGTTGGGGAATGATGACTATGAGGCAACAAAAAAAATGTGGTCATGCTGTTTATAAACAGCTTCAAGAGCTAAAAACAATTAAACATCCACTGACTGGGCAAGAAATAAAAATTATTAGTCTAAGACACACTTATGGGGATGGTAAGGAAAGGAGGTTATCTACTGGCAGTTCATTTGCCAAATCTACTTATCTAATCCCAGAAGCTCCAGAGCACCAGAGCCAACTGGGTGACATGAAGATCATCTGTCCAGAACCAGTTTGGACAGTTTTAGATGCAGAGAGTTGCGAAAAAAAAATTTGAGAATGAACTAGGTGGAAAAGCCCCCACTAAAAAAAAGCGCAGAGAGTTTGCAAAACAAAATCTTGGGAACACTGGGCGTTAAATTTTGAATGGTACAGCCTTTTTGGAGTACTACCCTGGTACTGCTCACCTTGGGTTTCGGTCACCTGAAACACTATGTTTGCGAATTGCAAAACTTGCAGCAGGTAAAATGTGCCTTTTTCAAACTAGTTCACATCAACAGTGATTGTATTGTGCCAGAAAATATCTATATCTCATCCACAGAAAGTTTTTTTGGTTAACACACTTAGCCACCAGGAAGTTGTCTTTAGCTTTACTTTCCTTGCAACATGTCTGTAAGGTGATTATGGATATTTCTACAAAATGTGTAGCTCCATAAAATATTGATATCTCCCCCATGGAAGGGATTTTTTATAAGCACCCCCACCCTCCAGAAATTCTGAAAAATCTCCCAATATTTTTTTTTATAGTTTTTGGTCTTTGAGAATGAGACCCCCCAGGAATTTTCATTTGCCTTCTGAGGAGGGGGGGGGGGGGGGATAATGGCTAGTTACTGGAACTACACAATAAAAATAACAAAACAAAATGTGTAGAGCAACATGTTCAAAAATTATCAAAGTCCTTTTAAAATTAGGAAATAACATGTATGCCTATCACAAGTTTGCACCCTTTCACTAAAAATCCTGTAAAATTAGAATCTACATTTTACATAAATTGGGTATAGTATATAGCCCAACTGATACTATATACCACAATAATATCTGGAATTTTTACAGTTTAAAAAAGTAGTTGTGTGCTACACAACTCTGCAAGTCTGTTCATTTCATTTCTGTTCATCTTCATGACTGAAGATTCCTCGAGTCTAGATGTCATGTCATTACCAGAGTTGGAGAGGAAGGTTCGAAGGCAGAGTTGTATCATTGAAGCAGAAGTCAATCAGAAATCGAGTGGCAAATGGACGGAGGAATGTATCCTGGCAAGTGAAAAACCACCATACCGGATTACAGTGGGACTAATGCGTCAAAATGAGCCTAAATTGAGCCAGGTGAAAGAGCTGGTACAAAAAATTCCATCCTTGAAGCGAGCAGCCGATGGAGGCCTTCAGGCAACTTACCGATCAAGCTCGAACGTCCATGCAAATCCCGAGGAAAGGTATCCGGTCTTGAAAGATCCGACCCTCGTCAGAGCCGGGTAGTTCGCTTGTGTACGTCTCTTAAGCACATTACCATCGCACAATAAAACTGAGTACGTCGTCAAAAATTTGTACTCCCTGATGGAAATGAATTTTAAAACAGTCTTCTGCGGGAAAGAATCGAGCGCTGAGTCGAGAATACTATCCCAGCATTGGAGTCACAGAAGCCATCCGAGTGAGTAAAATTTTCAACTTTCAGAACAATAGCTGTCTGTCAGAACATTTCTTTGTCGCAAACTTTCCCGCATGGCGTCCGACCGACCGCCATGCTTCGAAAACGGATTGAATTGGCGCGCGCGTTTGTTTATGGGATACGGCATCAAAATTTCTTTCCCCAGGCCCCCGCAATGACGTCACAGATCACCTGGAAGCAATCCACAATGCGTGCTTGGATCACTTTGATAAAAGTCAGTGTGGTGATTGGAATCATTAGTCGGCCGATTCACGACAGATCATGAAATAGCTACATCGGGGGCCTCCAATATTTGTATAGCTCGCCACTTGAAATTGAAATTTTTTTCGGCACGAAAGAGGTGTCATTCATACTTTGACCATTATAAAGTAAAACTACAGAAAATTTACTGAAAGGTTGGCCTTCCTGAAAGAAGACAAGCAAGGAAAAGGGCAACTTGAACGACACCCCCAACTTTGTTGTCTAATTTTGTGCCGTTTTAACTCGTGCTGCAACTATACAGTGTACAACTTATCACCTGTTGGAAATAGAAAAGGCTGATTTCGGTGTTAACTCCGTGGGGAACATTGCAGTTTTATGTTTCTGAGTGAACATTTTTTGTACGTAGTCGTGGGCTTTCTTATACGTGAACGAAGAAAACGACTCTAGTACGATATCCCCATATGCTTTTCCATGCTGTTGATCTAAAAAAATTGGATCGCGTCGTTGCTCCAGTCTCGGATGCCTTTAAATCCTAGCTCTCTGTCACATACAATATATAGAAAATCTCCGCTAACTCAAACTCCTTTTCATCCTCGTTTGGAATTCGAGTAAGCGGGGCTCTACTGTACATTCACAGTAGAGTAAACAGACTTTCTTTCTAAGGGTCACATTCCAACAGTTCAATGTATGGTACACTGTGACCAGACACTTGATAAAGCCACCAGGCTATTTAAACTTTTACTCCTCTACATATTTTTTTTGTTCAACACGTGTGATTGAGTAAAGGTGAGGACTGAAATATTACAATCGTTTGCTTGGAGAGGCCTGCGTTCGATCGAGGAAGTGTACAAAGTAACGAAGATAAAGGCGGCAGTGAAGTTATATAGTAATAGCGACCCAGCCATGGCGATGGTTCGTGAGTTTGAAGAGAGAGCGGAAGAGTTAGGACACAGTTCGTTAGTTAAACACGAAGGAGTGAAGTTATATAGTAATAGCGACCCAGCCATGGCGATGGTTCGTGAGTTTGAAGAGAGAGCGGAAGAGTTAGGACACAGTTCGTTAGTTAAACACGAAGGCGTGAAGTTATATAGTAATAGCGACCCAGCCATGGCGATGGTTCGTGAGTTTGAAGAGAGAGCGGAAGAGTTAGGACACAGTTCGTTAGTTAAACACGAAGGCGTGCTATAAAAGGAGCCTTAGGTCCCACTGGACCATTTGTCAATCAACCGTCGTGTGATGTAGAACTCTAAGAGTCAAGTCAGCTTGAGCTACAGCTACTCCAAAGCAGTGAGCAGCGGGCGCATTCCTCAAAATTGTTTTATGTCTTCATCACAATACAAGAATTTTGAGATTTGTATTTCCTTTCTCCAATGGAAACTGTCTTCATTTGTGGCGGTAAATTTGAGATCTAAGTAGGTGGTTCGCACGTTACCTCATGCCACCATGTTGGTGGAAGTAAACAGTAGATATCTCATTAGCTCCTTTTGTTCGTCTACCAGCATTTAAATATGACCCGCACACGTCAACGGTGAGTGACAAATGAGCCAAGGTCTTCCTAGGGAAGACTTCCTTATATAGCGCGCCTTCGTGTTTAAGGAGGCAGCAAGGTATGCAGATGAGATGGGTCTCCAGTTGCAGCTGGAATACCCAAGTCCAGCTCGCATAAAACGTGATAGTGGAGAGGTGATAACAGCAGAGAAATTGAAGGTAGAGCTGAGAAGGGTTTTGGAAGAGAAGACATGGGAAACGGTGCATGAGCAGAATTGGCAGGGGAAATTACTCTGCGAGAAAAGAAGACGAGAGTCTTAACTTCAACGGATGTTATTGGTGGCTAAGCAGTTGGAAACAGTGCCCAACACATACAGTGGCGGGGATCTTTGAACTCTGTGAACAATTATTACCGACGAGGTTGTATGCCTGCCAGAAAACTCACACAGACACAACGGGTGAGGTGAGGTGCAAGTTATGTGGTAAGGCCCCTGAAAGTGTCGCTCATGTCTTGGCTGGTTGTACCGCCCTCGCACGGAATAAGTATCTTACCCGACATGACACAGCCTTGAAAATACTTTTCTTTGAAATTCTGCACGGCCTAGGCCTTGTAGACACAGTCCCCCCTTGGTACTCGCCATTGAAACCGAAGCCATTGTACGAGGCGAGCAATGCGCAAGCATTCTGGGACGTTCCTTTATTTGCGGAGCACCAAGAAGTTAGAGCCAACAAAATAGATGCGCGTATTATCGACCATGAATCAAGACGAGTCATCACGCTGGAGATGAGCTGCCCATGGATTACAAATAGGGGGAAAAAGAATGAGGAAAAAACCTCGAAATACAGACCGCTTCGTTGGGAATTAAAGCGGAAGTACCAAGGATATGAAATGAAACAATATAATATCGTAATGGACACAGTAGGGGGATGGTGTGACTTAGAAGCCGAAATGAAGGAGTTAGTTGGAAACAAGAGTAAGGGAGTTCTTCAACATATGCAGAAGGCTGTGATCTCGGGAACACTAAATATCTCTCGGACATTTAAAGTTGTAACATGAACAATGAACATCGCGTATTATTTAACTCTTTGCCTTCAAAAATTCTGTGGATTATTAGAAACTTAGGAAGTGATCGTCACTGATTAACTCTTTCATAGCCGAAATAAGTAATAGGTTTTTAAAGAATTTATAATGATTATTTTAGATTTGGATACCCGAAATAGCTTATCTTTCTTATTTCTCGATGGTTTCTTTTTTTTTTTTGTTCAGTATATATATACTTTGATTTCACTATAGTTAACGGGCTACGCTCATGCCCCTCTTCATACTATTAATATTCTTATTGTATATAGCATACAAAAGTTTTAAACTGCTGCATAATAATAATAATAATGATAATAATAATAATAATAAGTATTTACAAAAATTATGATAAAAATTGGCCCACTTCGTTTAATAATAATGATAGCAATTATTTACAATCTAATTATTTTAAGGGATTAAACTTGGTGTCCGTGAAACAGTGCTCGATACAAATAGTAGAGCGGGTATGATGTGTGGAAGGCAGAAAAACTATTGTAGTTAGTAGATATGTAGTTGTTTTTTTCTGCCTACCACACATTAACTATTTACAAATTTTAAAAGAATAAATATTAATGTTCACGATAAGCTCAAGAGGCTCTTAAAGAGAGCTGTTACAGCTGAACGCCAAGAAAAGATCCAAGAAGAGAGGTGGCAAGGAAAGTTCCTCTTGGCGAGGTGGGAAGACGACAAGCTGAATCAAAGGGGGTGTTGGGATTGGCTGAGGAGTTGGACGGAGGCACCCCTACACACTACTGCTGGGATTGTAGAGTTATATGAGCAGCTTACACCAACAAAGCTGTATACAGCGAGGAAAGTGAGAACAACACAGGTCAATGATGTTATGTGTAGGATGTGTAACAAAGCACCCGAGAGTCTTCCCCATGTGCTGGCCGGCTGCCCGGCTGCCCGGCTCTCGCGCAAAAGAAGTACTTGTCGAGAGACGATGCGGCCCTCAAGGTCTTGTTTTTCGAGAAGCTGAGGAATTTGGAACTGATAGATGCGGCCCCCCCTGGTACTCGTCCGTAGATCCTAAACCAGTCTATGAGTCCCAGGAGGCCAAGGCCTTCTGGGATGTTCCAGTGTATGCGGAGCACAGTTTTGTGAAGCAGAACAGAGTAGATGCGCGTTTCACTGACGTCAAGAAGAATGAGGTGTTAGCTGTGGAGATGTCGTGCCCGTGGATGGACAACCGGGTGACGAAGACCGAGGAGAAGACTGTAAAGTATGGTCCTTTGAGGTGGGAGATGGCTCAGCAGTATCCAGGATACACCATCAAACAACATAATATCGTCATTGATATCCTGGGCGGATGGTCGAGAGATGTGGACGTGTCTATGAGAGAGCTATTCGGAAGCCGGGGAGAGGGGATCCTAAGAAAAATGCAGAAAGCTGTCCTTTCGAACACCTAGGACATTTCAAGAACTTTTAAAACTATCACTAGATAGCTAAGGAGCTCACTTATAAAACTTTTATAGATTTTTCTTACCTAAGTTTCTTGTATTTATCATATTATTAGATATATATATATATATATATATGTATTTTATTATTTAATTTTTATTTATTTATGTATTTACGTTTTCAAAGTTTACGAAGATTCTCTTCCTACGCGCAGCCTGGGCCACGTTTATCGCCCCAGTCTGTGTATGATCTTATGGCAAACATAAGTTTTTACAACTGTCGGATAATAATAATAATAATAATAATAATAATAATAATACTAATAATAATAATGCTCTTTTGAGCAATCGTCAAAAGAAAACATCAGAAAAGACGATGAAATACGCGCCACTCAAATGGGAGATGAAGCAGAAGTACCCCGTGTACGAGATTTCACAGTACAACATCATTGTGGACGTACTCGGGGGACTGGTCGACAGAAGTGGAGGTAGCGTTGAAGGAGTTAGTTGGGAGGCGTCACAGAGATGTCCTCAAGAAGTGCAAAGGGCATGCCTATCCGTCACACTGAACATTGCACTTACTTTTAAGGTTGCGATGCATTAGACATCGTATTACCCGTGCTTCGGTTTGTCTCCTACTCTAGAACTTTGAACATTTAGCATGTTTTAGCGTAATTTGGTTTAGTTTATTATATTTATTACATGACTCGGGCAGTCAGAGGGCCAATAACTAAAACCAACCAATCAAAATGCTCTATTGCCGGTCAATATTTTCTCAGTATTGGACCGGGCACTGTCCCGAATAGTCCCGAATGATACCGCACTTGTGTCCCTTTGAACTTCAGTCGTATAATAAATCTCTTATTAACCAAGCTTGCTCGGGACCGTACTGGAAGAATATCGGCCCTCGGTCTTTTTTGTACGGACCTCGCTGCGCTCAGTCCGTACTGTCAAGACTTCGGGCCGATATTCTCCCAGTACGGCCCTCGCGCTTGGTTAATAGGATATATATATACATATTTTAACCTTACCTTTTAATCGGACATTACCTTTTAATTCTATCACTAGCCGGAGCACAGGCTACGCCTTGGCGCCCTGTGTTCCTCTTAACTGTATGGCATACAGATAGTTTTTACTGCTGATAATAATAATAATAATAAAAATAATAATAATAATAATAATAATGAAAGCTGTATTAAGTAGCACTCTGAACATTGCAAGAACATTTAAACTGGTTACAGCATAAGAATTTTAAGGACATTATGATTTGGTTTTTATGAACAGGATTTTATGAACATTTTAAGTTAAGGATATTTTAAGAACCGAACTGTAAATCATGAACATTAAAAAAAAACATCTTAGTATTGGGCCAATTGACACTTTTATCGTTTTATATTGATTATTTATATTCAAGTAGTATTAGATATTATTATAGTTAACAGTCCTGTCATGCAGATAGGTTACGAATTTTCGCCCTATCTTGTTTAGCTCACTAGCATCCAAACGTGTATACTGCATAATAGTAATAATAATAATAATTATTATTATTATTGTTATTATTATTATAAATAAAACCTTTATTCACTATAATTACTAAAAGTATTTACAAAAATTATGATAAAAATTAGCCCGCTTCGTTTAATAATAATGATAGCAATTATTTACAATTTTAAACCATAGATCTAATTATAATAATAATAATAATAATAATGATGATGATAATAATAATAATAAAAACAATTATAATCAATAAATTGTTTATTACCTGATCTGGCGTTAAATATACGAGATACTGGCCTGAGCAAATCTTGGGATGATGGAATTTTCCTGCAGAAGAACGCAAATTTCGGTGCTGCATGGTAGGCTATTCATTCAGGCATTTACTTGGTCGACATTTCGGGGGTTTTTTTTATTGTGACTAGTACATTACTCACTTTGTGGCAGTTGTTCGGCTTTGTAATGCTAGCCATCGCAAAGGTCTGCATGGACATAGCCATCAGATAGTGTGCATTTGGGGTCCCCTGGGCTAATTCCAAGAGAGTGGGCTGTGCCACAAAGCAGTAGCGTGGGTGTGTTTTTTAGCTTTTCCTGTAATGACTAGCAGTGGTAGCCCTGGGTTATTATGTAAATCTGGCTAGGTTTTTACTCGAATTTTACGCAGGAAATCAGGAGTTTTCTCTTTTAGGAAGTTCTTTCTTTACTAAACATTGTAGCTAAATACAGAGGATGTCACTTCGGTCTACTTTCTGTTTGGTCAATGTCAGAGTTATAGCTAATCGATTTGGATATTTACGGCAACAGAAATCTATCATAGTTTCTTCCAGCAAACTCAGATTCTTTGACTACATTTTGGTACCGATCTTTCATGGAAACGATAAGGATAGGAGATTGCATGGTTTTAGTGACTCTGGGGACCAGTAATGACTAACATGCCCTAACTTGTGCCCGTGTTATTATTACCTTATTACATGTTTTCGTGGAGGATCAACAAAAAATATATCAACCAAGCAAAACTGCATCAGAATGAAAGCACTGAAACAATTATGGTCGTTTTGTTTGAGACTACTTAAAATGAAAAGCTTTTTCGTTGCAAAATTCTTAGCACAGTTTACTACTTTCTCTTACACCAGTGTTAATTTAATCCAGGCTTATCTATTTTGGATCAGAATGTTTGTGATACACTCATCGTAGAGTGTACGGTTGAAAAAACAGCTCACTAAACTGTAAGATAAAATGTTTAATAAAGATCGTCATAATCTGGTTCTAGGTTCTCAATTTTATAGGTCTCATCTTCCACTGGACTATGCTCTAATTGTGTGCCAATCCCTTTGGACCATTCAAAGCAGTTAAAAAATTCCATGTTGTTCAAAAGTATGAATAAACTTAAGTCAACAAGGCTGATCACTCCAAATATGAGGAAAGAAGTTGTAGCACCAGCGTAAGTGATTAATAATCCACCAAGCACCCCTCCACCACCATTACCCAGACCCCAGTGCACACCACCAAGAATGCCTTGCATTGTTGCAGGCGCCCCAGGAATGAGTCCCACGAAGACGACTGCCGCTGACCATACGGCTGCTGTGGACAAGCCGTGAAGGATCTCAAAAGGTAGTACTACCCAGCAATTTGTGATAAGGGCATAGCCAAAAAATCTGATTATGTAGCATGACAGTCCAACGTAGAGAACCTGGTGATGCCCCAGCCATTTGATGAACGTACCAGAACAACAGTACACTGCCACCTCAGAAATACAGTGGATAGCAGTAATGGTACTAAACAAGAACTGTGTCCCGCCTAAATCCTGCAAATGCCAAAACAAGAAAGTTTCTATAAAGCCCAATGCACTCCCACAGAACAGAATTGTGAAGATGAAGTATATATTTTGACAGTCACACAACACAGAAAGCCCTTTCCAGATGCTACTTTCGTGCGACTCTTTTTCGTCAAACTCAAACAAAGCACCAATCAAGACAGTCACGCCCATGAGACATGCAAAAGCGTAAAAGCATGGCAGGTAATCTACACTCAAAGGATTATTACAGTTACTCAGTTCTTCAATTGTGCTTAGACTTGATCCAACAATAAAGGCTGCTATTCCCCAGCCAAACGCACCCCATAGACGCTGCTTGCCGTAGTCTTCTGGTCTGTTACCTTCCAAAAAAAAACATACTCTGCTGCTAGATAAGTTTTGCATGTTTACCCTAAACTGTATCAGCAATTATTGATAACGCTCATTTAACGCTATTGCCGCAACTGCAACCTTACTATTACCACTACCACAACCTCTACCCCAACGACTGCAACGGTTGCGAGTACAATCATAATCACGATCACTATATCACGATTACGGCCACAGTCAGGGTGACGCAAACGTTCGCAGCTAGCATCCTCAACACTAATATTACCACTGCTGCTGCTGCTGCTACTGCTACTGCTACTGCTACTGCTGCTACTGCTACTGCTACTGCTACTGCTGTTTCTGCTACTTCTACTGCTGCTACTGCTGCTGCTACTGCTGCTACTCCTGCTGCTGCCACTGCTGCTGCTGTTACTCCTGCTGCTGCTACTCCTGCTGCTGCTACTCCCGCTGCTGCTATTACTAGTACTGCTGCTACTACTAGTACTGCTGCTACTACTACTATTGCTGCTACTACTACTGCTGTTACTACTACTACTGCTGCTACTACTACTATTGCTGCTACTACTACTACTGCTGTTACTACTACTATTGCTGCTACTACTAGTACTGCTGCTACTACTACTATTGCTGCTACTACTACTACTGCTGTTACTACTACTACTGCTGCTACTACTACTACTGCTGCTACTACTACTACTACTGCTGCTACTACTACTAGTGCTATTACTACTACTGCTGCTGCTACTACTACTGCTGCTGTTACTACGTCTGCTGATGCTACTACTGCTACTGCTGCTACTACTGCTACTGTTGCTACTACTGCTACTACTGCTACTGCTGCTACTACTACTACTACTGCTGCTTCTACTTCTACTGCTACTTCTACTTCTACTTCTAGTGGTAGTATTGCTATATCAAGGACTCATTTCATTGTTTTACCCGAAAAAACCTGCTAAGAAGTAAAACGAGATATCCCAACAACGTTCACGTATGTTTCCAAAAGAGAACGTAGTAATGATAAAAGTGATCGAATGTCGACAACACTGATACACTCACCAAGGTTCTGCAGCGTGGCAGTGTCAGCTAAGGTAATGGCTGGTGCAGCAATTAGTGTACCAGTAGCTGTAATAACAAACAGGATGGTAAACAAGTCACGATCATGTGGATTTAACCACTCACGTGCCTCCTGTGTTGAGTCATAGTTCGCCACTGTGTCCAGAGGCCATGGATATTCTCCGGCCATGTTCAGGGAGTCGAAAACTCTTTCCATCCATCGGCTGTTGAATTCAGTGTAAAACTCGTTCTCGTTGATACTACTTGAATTCCGGAGAAGTTTTAAGATATCTGATTTCGACATTAGTGCTCTTTTATCCAAGCTGGCACGGCGTAATCTTTGGTCATCGGTGCCTAATTTGAAGTACTTTCCTGTTGCAATTAGACGGTTCCTATTCCTCGCTCTTTGATTATTGTCAAGTGACGCATGAACAATTCTACCTTTATAAACATTTTGCTTGCGAACCATGAAGCTGTTCACTGTGGGGGGGTTACTTGTATGGAATTTTGATCTGTCTAAAAATCGATTTACGTGTTTGATACCACTCTTAAAAATCAAAGTACTGTCGGCTTTGTCTCTTAAGTCGTGCATAATGTTTGCATAATAATTTACTTGAAGTGCTATGTTTACTTTGTTTTGAATTCTATGCTTCAATGCTTGACCTGTGTTTCGCTTCCAAAGATGCTCTGCCCTCTCTTTCCTGATTATCTCAAACCAATGATTACTTGAATTTCCAGAGTTTACTGGAAAAGCTATGGAGGGTTTATGCTTGAACTGCCCATGATGATTTGTGTTATTCTTCTGTGGAATAGTTCTGTTTTTCATTTCCTTCATAATTTCTTGGATGATTGCTAAGGTAGCGTTATCACTGCAAACGCCCAAATGAAAAACGGGAGATACGAGAGATAAGGAATAGTTCGACACCAACCATGCAACCAGTGACACCACAAAGATCAGCTTGCTTTTCTTGTATGTATCTGCGATGATTCCCCACATAGGCGTTCCGAAAAGCTGAATCAATGGTCTGATTCCGATCAGTATTCCTGTTTCATGGGCGGAAAGCCATAACTGTTTATAAAACACTGCGAGATAAGGAAATAAGGAACCCACTGCCGAAAAAAAAAAGAAGTAAAAACTTTTGTAAATAATGAGACTTCGATTAATCTTTTGGCAGCATTTTAGACAATCTTCGTCTTTGTTTTCAGAGGTCCCTTCTGTTTTCCCTCCTCTAATACTCTCGTGATCATCAGACCGCTCTTTGTCTGGTAGCCCAGTCAAATCACAGCTCTTCTTTGCGGCGTCTTCAGTGTTGTGAAGCATAAGAGCCAATCCGTACAACTCTCCCTCGCTCTCCATTTCAATTTCTACACTTCCCCTTTGAACGTTTTGATCTTCTGACGTCGTTGCTTCAGTAATCCTCACCCCCTCTTGTTTAAGCTGCTACTCCGATCTTACTTTCCCGAACATCATTTTACTGCTGCTCAAAGACAAGGTCAAACAACCTGCTTGTTTTTCTCACTTTACAGGTACCAGCTGAAAGCGACACTCCTAGTGCACTTTGCTATGAAAAATAAAACTCTGTTGTACTTATGATTTATCTGTATTCAGCAATTGTTTGGAAACTTAAAGCGTCAGTTGGTTAATTGCGGACAAAAAAAGTTGAACTAAAACGTCTCGAGTATGTTTCCACCTTATTTTCGTCTTTGTTTAGACTTTTATTTTTTTTTTTACCCTTTAGCTTCGTTTTGAAATTTTCATTTGGTCCACAGTTACCAATGGTCCACTGAAATAACATAAATTAAACCAAAAGCTTATGAAATAATTTGGATATATCAACAAAGTTGAAATGGTAAATTGGCCACCGTAATGATTACAAAAGCTGACGTTTCGAGCGTTAGCCCTTCGTCGGAGCGAATAGAGGAATTGTGGGTTGTGTGTGCTTTTAAAGGCAGAAAATGGAGCTACGTTATTGGTGGGTGCATGGCAACGAGAAAAACATGAATAAATTAGTGGAATGAAAAGCGTTCATTGATCCCTGTGGGATTTAGACTGCCGGTTTGAAAGATGATTTTTTTTTTTTTTTTGAAAATCAGAGTCATTACTACATAAACGACGAAGTCTTAGAAACTGAGAAAAAGGAATGGAATTCTTAACGTGAGATGGATGAGAAGACGAATATAACAAGTAATTATGAGAGTCTGTAGGTTTGTAATACACACTAGTGCATAAACCGTTACCTTCAATTGAAACTTTGACGTCTAAGAAGGATAAAGAATTGTCAGAAATTTCCCAAGTATATTTCAGAGCCGGGTGAAAAGAATTGACTGCAGTTATGAACTGAGTGAGCTCCTCTCTGGTAGAGGAGGTAGCGCCGATACAGTTGTCGATGTGGCGACCGTAGAGTTCAGGTTTGGACCCGTTGTATTGGCTGAAAAATTGGTGTTCGACAAAACCTACAAAAAGATTCGCATAGCTAGGTCCCATTTTCTCGTTGCCATGCACCCACCAATAACGTAGCTCCATTTTCTGCCTTTAAAAGTACACACAACCCACAATTCCTCTATTCGCTCCGACGAAGGGCTAACGCTCGAAACGTCAGCTTTTGTAATCATTACGGTGGCCAATTTACCATTTCAACTTTGTTGATATATCCAAATTATTTCGTTACTCCCACCGACGCAGCCCCGAACAGTTTCTTTCGAAACTATCAGCCTTTATTCAAAAGCTTATGACCCAGAAGGGTATAAATTCCCCTACATAGTAGACTAATAAGCTTTTGATTAAACCAAAAGTAACCCTGTAAAAGCATAGTTGAAATTAAAAGGAAGTGCTTAAGTTGTTCAATGATTTTGCGATTCAAGGATGAACATCTGATCTACTTGAAGTGATAGGTGTTATTTGTCTTTTGCGTGTTCAAGCGAGCTTGAAGCAAATGCTAAGCGGAATTTAACCGCGCTGTCCCACCTCTGATGTGTAATTCACACTCCTCCTCTTCGACCCCTTCTTTAAGCTTGCACTCAACTTTCCAGTAAAACCACTTGGCATTACCACGTTGAAAGTACATGTGCTGTTACTGTCTACTTACCGAGTCCCGTGATAAAGCTGGACAGTTTCTTAACAATAAGATTTGTGTCTTTTCGTAAAAAAAAAGTTGGCATCACATTTCATTCACAGCCAAACTTAGTTAGTAACAATTGGGAGAGAGCTTTACTTGATATTAAGCCGTTTAAATTTTGCTTACCCGTATACAAGAGGGAATATGCTGTTTCCGTTTTGATATGATGAATTAAGTCATTATTCGAAAATGTCTTATTACTGGACAAACGTACGGTATTGGAGCTTGACGATTAATCTGTGTGACATCGTAACTGATTAGTTTTTTGAGGAGAGCTGCTCCACTTGATATAGAATAATGAGGAGGTTAACTAATGTTGGTCTAATCAGAGCAGTCTAAAAAGCTTTTTTTAGTCTCTTCTTAAAACAAAGAGTTTTCTTTCATGAACAATAAATTATGGTATAATTTGGTTTTATCAACTGAGTTTACATTGTAAACTGGCCACAGTGAAGAGTTAACTCACCAAACAAGGTTACATTGCGTGCAGTTCAAGTATGAAACCAGATTTACAATGTATCAAAAAAAGCAATAACAAGATTGGTTGGCCATCATAGCTTCATGACGTCACAATGTTAATTACTACATAATTATGACGCGCAACTTAATCCACACATCCCCCGCGATATTCCTTCAGATAAAGTGTGCTCAGTCTATAATTAAACTGAAAACTGCGAATAGGTATTAAGATATGCATATTTAAGGTAATGATTGAGTGCGCGCAGAAAGAGGTTATTGAGTTATTTCCTGATGATTCATGGCTATTTTGTAATGTTTCAAGATCATTTCACAATGACGATTGTGCAATAAACCTTAAACCAGGCGAAAAGTTTATCGGTATATTTTAAAACATATTTGTGGTTATTTAAACAAAACCTACTGTTCCCTCTTATCAGCGTTGCCTAAACCCATTTCTGACACAACAGGTTGATCTCTCTCCAAAATAGTTTTTCTTGGACGTCGAAACAAACTTTCGTCTTAAATTTCCTTCTAGCAACTTGCAATTTTTGATCCTGGCAATCCCACAAATATTTTCGCAAACAGAGGGATCCGATAACTGATAACTCATCCATTGCTCTTAGATTTAGTCGAATAATTTGTTTGAACAGGCTTTCTTGCGCGGCGCGGGACGAAATGAGCACAGGCACAAGTTCAAATGTGCTTTCCCATTCGTACTTTTACACCTGCGTATCTGTTGGTATCGAGGAGCTCGCGCTTTCACTTTGACAGGCGGATTTAATATATTTTCAGTTATCATAACGTTCCTCAAGACGCACTCTCACCGAACAATACAGTTTTGCCGAGTGCAACCTGACATATTTTCCTTCATGAATAATACCGTTTTTAGTCTCCATGTTGATTTTATTATTACTGTTTTAGCACAGTAAGTTGAATATAGGTATCCATTCGATCATCTTAAAATGTTCTTTCCATTAATTCTACGTACCAACAAGCCCGTCAAACATAATTGTGTTTTAATGGGTGGAGTTTTTGGGGTGAATGGAAGCTCCTTTGGTTTAATGCATGACGTTATTTAGTGATTATATTTTAAGCTTTTCCTTAAGCCCCAGCAACGAATGTCCCGCTTGCAGTTCCGTTAGAGCCTTTGTATTTCTACATATCAACGTGTGACTGGCATACAGTAAATTATACGTCAAGTACATTTTAAGTTAAGTTGAATTTACAGGAGATGTTTTCGGAAGCTCCATTTTTTATTCGTCAGTATCGATCGATGTTCAATTTGCATAGTCTCTGTAACCCTTAAAGCTTAATTTTTTTAAAAAAACAAACAAACAAACATACAAAAAGAAAAAAATAAGTAGGGATTAGTGTAATAGAATTCCTACCATAAACTTATGAAAAGATGAATCTAACAAACCCCTATACGACGACATGACCTCATTTTTAACAATGTTTATCGCACATCATTTCCATATTAGTATGGCAGTTTTTCTCTGAGAATCCTCTGCCACACCTCTTCTTCATGTGTCGGAACAAGTTCTTCATCTTGGGTTTAAAATAACGGTAAGATTCGCTGTTAAGGTCCAAACAAATCGACCTCAGCAGGAAGCCAAGGCAATTTCATCAGCTTATTCGGGGGACAGCGTAAAATTTGACAGTTGATGAAGGTCAAGAACTGAACAGTTTAGCTGAGCGGGTGGGTACCCGGGTACGCCCAAACAGCATCTCTGAGTGCTTTAGCTGGTCTAGAGTAAGTATATATTTTTTTCCACCGAGGATCGTTTAAAATCCATGGCAAAGTTTTCTTCCGTGTTTTGTGTCTTTCTGTCGCTTTGATCATGAATATGCCCGGTCTTTGTCAGGTTATTAGTTCACGCCACTTGCTTGACCAAGCAGTCGTGTAAGTTTCACAATTAACACACCTGTTGCTGTCGAATGAAAGCTTAACTAGTTTGTCTATTGAGGCAAAGAGATCATACAAATGGATTTCTTGCTTCGCTGAAATAGTTCTGAATGCAATAGTTAGGATGGCTTTTTCTGTTCCGCATAAAACCTGGAAACATTTCCACCTCATAACTCTGCCAATGCTTTTTGCAACCTCTCAGCTTAAAGGCACTTCTGATAGCTATTTTTGAATAGATGAACCAGGGTATTACTCAGAAATCGTAAACCTGTTTCTCGATATGTTGTCTAATGTACCACCATCTCCCACATTGGTTTTATACGAACCATGCAATGCGCGGTGCTATAAATGGTTTCGTTTCGTTATTGCGAAAGCACAATCACGATCTCCTAAGCAATACCGTGCAATTCCCTCTTTTAGTTTAACACTATTCACTCTCTTAAACTTCTTCTCCTTCCTACTTGCAGTGAATTCGATGTAGTTGTCAATGGTTGGAGAGCAAGGAAATCGAACGTCCGGGCCTAGGAACACTGCGTCCCGTTCAGTACCAAACAGTTACTGGTGGAAACGAATTCATAATTTGAATGCACGGTCAGGAGTGCAAGAGGCCAGTGGTGGCCTTAACCGTGCCGAAAAATTTAGCTCACTTGTGTCGTGTCACCGTGGATATGGATCTGTGGCATTTTACGCCGTTTTTTCTTTGTTTATTTTGACATTCCTGTACGCCATTTGGAAAATTGTCAGCGCTCACTCTCGTTCAACAAGGAGGCCTGGTTCTAGTAACTCAACATCAACCACTAAGCTAGGTCCCACGGCGCATGCCCTCACGGGCTATTCCAACGCTTATCCTTGGATGACAACAGAAAGCATAACGGAACATTTTCACCAAAACGCGAAGGGATTTCATCACTTTCAAAACGAGGCTCCACCACAAAGGCCCTCGTCTTCAGTTTATTTTCCTTCACAAGGTAACGAGCG
Source organism: Stylophora pistillata (assembly GCF_964205215.1). Classification (NCBI taxonomy): domain Eukaryota; kingdom Metazoa; phylum Cnidaria; class Anthozoa; order Scleractinia; family Pocilloporidae; genus Stylophora; species Stylophora pistillata. Next base: position 13,093,830 of record NC_142530.1, read on the forward strand.
CGAAAAAATTACATCTGTTACCAACAATGACGATCCTTTACTTGGAGGAAATGTTGCACTCAGGAACCTATCGCCAACTTTGCCATCTCGAGTGAGGGCGACAAAACACTCATTTTATAATTATTACCAAGAATCTTTCAAAAGCATTCAGCCAGCCTTGAATTACCCATTAGGACAATACCCCGCTGTTTTTAATCCACTACCACCCAGAGTGCCTTATCCCAAAGCATATTATCCTTTTTCTCAGCCTCCGATACCGGAGGGTGTGATGGAAAATCAGAATTATCCATTCGAAACCAAGGCTTCTGGCCCATTTCCATATAGCAGCGATTCCGTCAGAATATTCAATGATAAGCCGGCCTTTTTGTCATATCCTGTGGAATCTAATGTCTCCTCCATAGCCCCCTATTACTTTCCTTCCAGCAAGATTTCTATGCCCAGAAGTTCCTTCAGCAACGGTTATGGAGAGGGCCCCTTCATGACTAATTTTGGTGGAGCAGAAACTACTCCATCCCCTCTCATTTCCTTCCTAAAAGGAACTTCTAGCAAAATCGGTTTAACACCGCATCAAACAAATCATGCAAGAAATGGGAGGAAGAAGCCTCGAAAAAAATTTAGAAGACACAAGAAAAGGAAACAGAGCCTTCATTTCAGAAAACACTCGGAATACGTAGAAATTCAGGATATAGAAGAGGAAAGCAATAGGGCTTTGGGAAAAGCTTCTTCAACAAGATATCACAAAATTAAAGGTTACAGGAAAGCGGTAAGACTAAACAAGGAAAGTCATCGCACACGAAAACTGGATAAGGGCCGTAATAATCGATTGACGGTTAGAGGGGTGCGTCACAGATCACATGTTCTGGCATCAAGACGAGCGCAAACTTCATCAAAAACTGAGGTTCACCACACTCATCATGGATTGAAAAAGAGAGCACAACATAGGAGACGTCATGACAAATCAAACCAGTCACTTTATAGAAGGACTAATATTCCATACCCACAGATAACTGTGCGAACCGGTCACTTACAGCATTTGCATCATCCCCTCAGAGAGAAGGATCATGTGATTCATCGTCATTCAAAAGGTTTAGGCGGCGACCACGTCACACACGAGAGGCATAAAAAAATTTTGGATTTCAAATTATATCATCGTTACCGAAAACAACATTCTGTCAATGACGAAATTCGAGGTAAATGGCATATTAGCAGGCATCGTGTTAGAACGTGCAAAGTTATTGATACTTTTTCAACTCGAGGAACCGTGAAAATTACAAGGGTGGTGAGTCACAATAGGCAATATTTTCACACATTACTCGCGTGTCGACCTGTAAGATTAAGAACAAGGCATAGAAACCATCGGAGGTTTTCCGTCAAATATGCTCAGCTGTGTAGTAAAAGGTGGTACGTAACTAAAGGTGTTATCCACATTCAGAAAACAGCTCCGAATGATAAAGAAATTCCACGATATAACGTGCGTATTTGTGACCCTTCTTATGCGCACGCCATGAAACTACTGCCTGCCAAAGGGAAAGAAACCAGGGTTTGGAGTTTATCTCAAGAATTTCTTCGTAAACTTGAGAAAGGGGATGAGAGTAAATCTAAATTGAGCTTTTCATCTTCGAAGCGTGGTCACAAGCAAAAGGAAAAGAGAGTAAAGTTATGTCAGCACACCAAAAAGAAAACCTCAAGGTCAAAAGTGACCCGCAAATCCAACAAAAAACCAAGAAAGTACCACAAAACCAAGAAAGCGGAGAAAATTGTTCATCGTCGTGTGCACAAAAAAAGTCACCACCTGAAACTTAAACATGTCAAACAGCGTAAACTAAAGAAAAGACATGGAGGACAGAAGAAGAAACATGACGGGAAAGTGAAGGGCGGTTTAGGAAAGAAAAAGAACAAACCTTCATCCAAGAAAACCAGAGAACAAATTGAAAATCTAGATAAACCATTCTACAGAAAGCTTTTACGAGTTCTTAAACTTGCCAGGACGTATGAGAAGAAAAAGGATAACAAAACAAATAACGATAACGTTTTTGATTCTCTTGAAGCTGTTCTTACGCAAAATAGAAATGTGGACAAAAACCCCAACAAAAGTAACAACTCCACTTCAATGATAACTCACGTGAAAGAAAATAATGGAACCAAACACAACGAAAGAGACGGAGACTTACCAAGACACCCGAAAAATGGCCAAAAGGATGGTAAGTACAACATTCAAAGGCTGTTGGCGAAAATACTTCCTTCAGTAGTAGCTAAAATCATCAACACTGATCATGATGGCGGCGAATCAGAATCCACCAAGGTAAAGAATAAACCAACAAAAAGCACTGCTACGCCAAAAACGACGACAAAAAAGTCTACACCAACGAATAAGATAACTACCCCGACGAAAAATACGTCAGGTGAAAAAAGCATGGCAGACATCATGAAAAGCATTCTTCCACTCCTGCTTAAGAAGGCTGGCAAAGACGGAACTAAGCTGATTCAAGGTTTTAAATCGAAGCTTAAGGCGAAAAAGCCACCATTCCCAACAAAACAAACATCTTCAAAACCCAAGAGGATAATGGACAGGACAAGTTTGACGAGTATTTTATCAAATTTAGGTATAGGAAACTTAAAGTCAAATAGTCTGAGCAGTGTAATTCTTGCAAAACCGACGGCCATGATTGCGATACCTCCATTGAAATCCAAGCCAAAATCAACTGCTATCCCTCTGAAGACTACTGTAATAACGAAGATTCCGCTCCAGTCACCAACCACCCAACTAAAACCAACACCACCAGCTGTTACAATCCAACCTCCTCCTACCCTGAGAGAAAATTCACAGATTTCGTTTGCAGGACCTCCATCCATTTCTCTTTCAGAACCTTCCTCTGTGCAGTCACCAGAGTCTCTACCAGCATCCTCTCCGATAACTTCCTCACCCCAAAGGTCTTTTTCAGATCCTTACTCGCGAAACATTTTGTGTTTTGGAGATAGCTTAACTAATGGCTTTTTCAACCACGGGCGCAATTACCACCCCTACAGTCAACGACTCGGTCAACTGCTAAATTCTGACGGTAGACTGAAGTATTACGTCAAAACGAGTGGAAAAGTGCGCGAAATGGCACATGGCAGCATGACCAAGCGCTTGCCTCAGGTATTGGGAAACAGCTCACGATTTGATTGGGTGATTATTTTGGGTGGAACCAATGACGTTGCGCATGTTAAGAACTTTGGAGACGATGATTCATTTATGACGCAGTTAATTAACGTGTGGCAGCCACGAATTGCTCGTGATATTGAAATGCTCCATGAAACAGCGCATCGGTACGGTGCTCGAACTCTCCTTTTAACTATTCCGGAAACGGCTTACGAAGCTTGGCCTAGTTTTAAGACCTTGTGGGTTATGCGTAAAAGACTGAACGAAGACTTAAGGAATTATGCGCGTAGATCACAAGGAAATGTAGTGTTGTGCGACTTGGCCGCTAAGCTTCAAAGACATTCGCTTCCGCCTCAAACCCAGGCTCTTTTGTGGAATGATCACCTTCATCCGACAGCTTATGGCTACGACAAGATGGCTGAGATAATATATCAGTGCTTAAAACCGTACCTACGTTGATGCATCTGACAAGAGGATGACAACTGTTGTTCTACGAAAGTTTAGTCAGCTCGTAGTGTTTTTTTTATAAAATAAACATAGGGTCAGAAAAAATTTTGCCGTTGGTAATATTTTGAGTACCTTGCATTTTGTATACATAGATATATTTATACATATTTTTTAAATCGCAAAGTACATAAACGATTATTTTCTTTCTGATTGCATTATTACATATAAGAATCCTATAGTTTTTTTCAGTGCTTGTAATTTTTTTAATAGCTTTCAGTTACCGATACATTACTCGTGCCATTCTTTTTATAGCCACGTTAAGTACTTTAGTGGTGAATTCAGGACATTAAGAATTATACCTGACATTAAGATATTTATCTTAAACAATTGAAACTTGTTTTTCTGAAGAGTGTGCTCTTTTTAATGTTCATGCATTATCATAGTGTAATCCTATTTGTCCCCTGTACAACACAACACGAGACCAAATTAAATCCAGTTTTTGAGAAAAAAAATCATTGTTTAGGATGTAGTAAGGAAATAACATAAAATATTGTCATTCCATTCTAGAGACATATGAATCTACATGGTAGTTTTTCCACTTTCTTTAATTAATTTATCGGTAAAAATGAATCGAAATGGCCATAATAGGGCGTTTGTGTCACTGGATTCGCAAATCAAACTTCCAGAATAGTCAGAAATTCACTTACAGTGAGAGGACATGAAGCGAAATCAGTTACCGATGAGATTTCTTTACCGTTTTTAACATCACTAGGATTTTATAAGACGTAATTCATAAACAAGATGTGTCTGGTACTTTGGACGATCTATGTCAGGTTCATTCTAACAATCAAACTCTGTCATGCGTTACCAAGTACCAGTCGATAGTTGGATGTCTCCGCAAAGGAATGAGCTGTTCTCGCGAATTAGCTCTGATTTTGGATGGATTCATCATTCAGCAGAGATGAGAAAAAACTGCGATCGAATTGACATGTTGAAATAAGACTAATTTGGGGCTCTTCTTCATCTGAGGTAATGTCGAAGAGCGCTTTTAAGATTCAAGGCAAGGAAACTATTTACAACTTGTACGGGTTAATCATTTCCAATTAGACAGAGGGAGCTCTCAAAGGTATATAACACAATCCAGGAACCCTTTAAAATTAATGGCAGACGAGAAAAGAGTGGCACAAAACAATGTAAGGAGAAAAGATTTTTACCGCACCATGGACAAAGGACGATGGCTCTCCAAAGCATTTTACACTTCATTTTACGTGGCTATTGGGGCACTGTTTCCTTATTTACCGGTTTATTTCAAACAGTTGAGATTATCTTCTCATCAAAACGGAATCCTTATTGGTATCCGTCCACTGATTCAGTTTTGTGTAACTCCTCTGTGGGGCGCATGCGCAGATAGGTTCTGCAAAAGCAAGGGTATATTTCTAATGTCGGTATTAGGTTGGTTAGTGTCAAACTTTTTATTGTCATTAGTTCCAACCACTGATGAGCCTGGTAGGTGCGAACTTTACAACAACAACAATAGCAAGTACAATACATACAACGATGGTGATAATAGAGAAATTTCATTGCCGAAGAGTCACACATCTTCACTTAAATTCACGAGAAACTTTTCCTACTCAAAGATTGTTACTCATCAGCATACAAGAAAATACGATTTTTATTCCAGAGTGTCGCCGTATCTTGACACAACTGTACCGTTCTTTCCTATAACATTTAGAGATCTGAAGGATGTTTGTAACGTTACTATACACAACCATGACAAAGAAGAGGAAGGCCTGAGGATTAATAACGACTTAAAAGATCAGACGGAAGTGGCGTCCTCAGAGCATTCAGCTCAAAAGCCTCCTCAAGATTTTACGAGTGCTCTAGCAACGGGGGTTGAGTACGTTGAATGTGACTCCAAGGAGTTTTTATTCTTGTTACTTGTAACTATAATTGGTACTGCGATTGCAGCTCCAGCACAAGCATTTGCAGATACTGTAACGCTTCAAAGTCTCAACGGGGAAACTCATAAGTATGGTCGAGTAAGACTCTGGGGATCTCTGGGTTGGGGCATTGGAGGATTTTCCGTCGGAGCTGCAGTCAGCGCGAACTATCACACAAATCAATGCGGTGAGACTGTTATCGACTACATGCCATGTTTTTACGTTTATGCGGCGGCAATGAGTGTGGCGTTTGTATGCGCTACCCAGTTTCAATTTGATCAGCCTTTTGTCAAAGAAGAACAAGAAGCAAATGTCGTAGATGGCTCAAAGACTCAAAAAATTCTACAAGGACTCAAGGTTTTTCGCAATCCTCAATTCTGTTTTGTCATGTTCATTGCGTTTTTTTGCGGTTCAGCCACGGGATTTATAGAAACTTTTCTATTTTGGTATCTTCACGAATTAGGGGGAGGGCAGTTATTATTCAGCGTTATAAATGGGCTTAACTGTGCGGCAGAAGTATGTGTGTTTTTTGTGACCGACAAGTTACTCAGTTTTCTCGGACACATCAATGTTATCTACGTCGCGTTGTTTTGTTACTCTCTCCGCTTTACATATTTCTTTTTCATGAAAAGTCCTTGGGCAGTTTTACCTGCTGAATTACTCCAAGGAATTACCACGGCAGCATTCTGGTCATCGTGTGTTTCTTACGTTGGTTTACATCCCGGAGCATCAAACACAGTTCAAGGAATTCTAAGTGGAGTTTACATGGGACTTGGTTTCGCGTCTGGTGGGTTTATGGGAGGATTTCTTGTCCAATTTGTCGAAATGAAGACTTTGTTTCTCTTATACGCTCTTGCTAGTTTTTGTGTCCTTATAATTTTTGTTGTTTTAAACAAGGTCGAATCAAAACCATAAGATAACTCATTTATCTCGCTCTATTTTTATTTGTGGAATACTTTTCGGTATGTAATGATGGGAGATATGCTTTTAATCTTTTTAAATGTCGGTTTACCGTTGTTCTTTTCAGAGTGAAATTGGTTAATCAAATATTTTCTAATTGTAACAGCGACAAAAGCAAAAGACTTAACTGGTAATTCGGTTACTGACTTTAGCCTAAGCAAGATGTTTCCTCTTTAAATAACCAGCTGGTTAAAACTAAACCTTTTTTTTCGAGTACTTCTATCTAAATTGTCTTTGAAAGACAATATATCTGAGATTTTCGCAAATTCGTTTATTCAAGTTACGCAAAAACATTACGATAGCGAAAGCGTCTAACATGTACATAGTACAACAGTAGCATGATGTTTTAAACTAATTTTGACTTTTTGGTTTATCTTCGAATATTTTGTTTACTGACGCAAACATTAACAGCATAATTAACCCGAGACCGCCAAATATAGAGAATGTTACTTGAGCTCCATAGGTACTGAAGAGGAAACCTCCTATAACTCGCCCTAGTCCATGACCTACCCCATGATACACGCCATGAAGCATACCTGTTGATAGAGGCAACATGGCGTCAGTAAATTGCTGGAGCATAGAAAGCTTACAAAGGTGGTCTGTCTCAAGTGGTGATTTAATAAACAACAGTTCAAATTTACTGCAACATTAGAAATGTCTGTTGCAAACAGTTACTATCTATGACAAGTTCTTTAAACGGCAACAGATATAGTTCATGACTGGTTTAAAATGGAACAAAAGACCTGTTACGGAGGGAGAGTCACTTGGCGTAAAAACTAAGTACAACCATATTAGGTAATTTTGCTTTTATCAACTAAGTTGATAATGTCAATTGGTCATCGTAAAGAATTTCAAAGCTAATAATAATAATGATAATATAATAAAGTATTTATATAGCGCTAAACAAGAATGACACAATCGTAAAATTAGAAAAACGCTTTTTTAAAAAGAAGAGTTTTAATTTGTTTTTAAAAACGGACACTGAGGAGCTGTTCCAAGCGTTAGCTAACGTTGATAAGAGCTAACGTTCCGAGCGTTAGCCCCTCGTCAAAGCAAATGGAGTAGTTGTAGTTGTAGGGTGTGTGTGTTTACTTTTTCCTCCGTTCGCTCTGAAGGAGGGATAACGAGACGTCAGCTTTGAAACTCTTTATGTTGACCGATTCACGTTATCAACTTAGCTGATAAAACCAAAAGTGGCTTGTTATACTCCCCCATCGACACCGGAATCTTACCCCTTTATTTATAAGTACCTGCATTTTTCATTTCTTCGTGGTTTAACAAAAGCTATTTCGTTTAAGACCTTTTAAGTTCGTTAAAAAGCCTGGTACTGCCAATCACCACGTATTTCATCAAGTCAGGTAACTAACATATTAGTTCTAAAAGTGTCCATCTTACACACATAACTCAAGAGTCAGAAATAACAGCTTTCACCTTGTAAAGTGGCAGGGGCTCCTTCCACAGAGTTATATGCAATATACGTCACAAATCCTGCCCAGCCTCCTGCAGATGTTAATCCTGACAAAACCTCAATGAAAAGGTAACACCACGGATTGGTAACGAATACGTAACTTGTCAATCGCACCACATAACACGCTAACACAAGGTACAGCAAATTATGCACCCCTATTTTAATTATAACGTGAGGGGACACAGAATATACTATGACGTCTGCAATACATCGTACCACTGGTATTATGCTAAACATTATCTGTGGGGAATAACAGTCCTCCAAATGCCAAAATAGGAACCCCATAATCATGCCAAATGTCATTCCACTGTAAAGAACTATCACAAAAAATGCCAAATAACGAGGACGACTCACTGCTTCTAACGCTGCCATAACACCACTGCGCCTTTCCCTTACCATGTCATCGGTATTGTCTTTACCGTTTAAATCGAAATCAAGCCGAAGCCCCGAGAAAAGAGCTAAAAGTTTCAATGAAATGGAGCCATAAAAACATAGACTATAGTCAATAGTTCTTTTTTGCCCAGGTACCAACGGACACAAATATTTGTCGCTAACCATCGCACCGAAAGTAAACGCCGCCAAACCCCACCCTATTGAGGCCCATCTTTTCTGCTTTCCATACTGATGTATATCGTTATTTCTCCGCAAGAGGCATACAGCAGCTGCATCACCAAGAGCAAGGCCTGGACACGAGAATATCGTACCAACTAAACTGACTAACAACAGGTATAAAAATACGTCGAATTTGTTCTGGTGACGGCCACCTTGCTTGTCACTGAGTGCGAGGAAATCATTGAGTTCTTCCCCTCCAACTGGCCATCTGTTAAAATTCTGTGATTCTGCTATTACCTGATACATCTTTTTAAAAACAGACTGATTTTTCACTGATATTAATTCGCGATGAATGTCTCCTGTAGGTTTGTCTTTGCATGTTGGCATTGGAGTCAGTAGAAAAGCTATTCCAACAGCCACTAGAGCAGTGAACGAAATTACGAATACCAGTTTGCCTTTCTTAGTCTTGTCCGATAATGCGCCCCACATGGGGGTAAATGCGAATGATATAAATGGTTGAATACCGGAGATGATTCCGGCCTTTTTGGCCGGTAGACCTAACTGTTTATAGAACAAGGGCAAAAACGGGAGTATAGCGCCAAGTGCAGCAAAATAAAAGAAATAAAACATCTTTGAAACGACATATTTTTGGTTGAAATATCCGCAGCAAAGGTATGCGTCGCTGTGTTGTTTAGATTCTTCATCCGGGTGACAAGAGCTGATACTCCCTTCATTTGACATTTTTCATGTTATTGACTCGGACAGCCTTGATCAGCCTGTATTGTGCTTGCAACCGAGCTCTGTGAAGAAAGGAAATACGGATAGAGAAAGTGTAATTATGATTTAGGGAAGATGAAAATTTACCCCACATAAGAATCATCGAACACAGAATCTTGCATTATTTTACCCGTAACCATGAGCCAAAAATGGCCTAGTGCGCATGTGGGATACATTATAGACTTATGGAGTTATCACTGACAATTTCGATTTCTCCTAGTTTATTGTTTAATGGCCTGATAACGTCAGAGGTTATTTAAAATACTTTGTCCGAGACGAAATATACCACTGTGACCCTGTTCCAAATCTGGTGCCTGTTTTAAGCCTCTCTGCAAGCATGCTCAGCGAATTTGTTACTTCCCTCTCCTCGGGCGTCCTGCTCAAAAAATTAGTGCAGCGCAACTTACTCCCCGCCTTCCCTGCGGTCCTTCCTCTGCTTTAGTGATCCAGAAAGAGTTTGAGTATGCGGAGGAAACTATCGTACCATCACTTGCAAACGCGACCCCTGTCTAGTCTGGCATCCATTGGATTCTTGTTACATCGGGTACTTCTCAATTTGCAGGAGGCACTGGAACTTTAGAGAGTGGGTTCTGTAAAGAAACAAAGGCAGTAACTCTCTAAAAAGTTTTTTTTCGGGGAGGGTAGCGAGCTTAGTATCTTGATATTGCATCAGCTAGCTGATTAATCGCAACATATTGATCCGATCATTGCAGATTGCATTGTTAGCCGTCCTGGGGGGGGAATACTCGATATATTCCTGGGTGGGGAGGTGCGGCGCGGCCCCTTATACCCTGACCCTATTTAAGACAAATATCACTGATTTTCCTACCCTGTTTAAGACAGAATTCCGATTTTTGATACCCTGTTTAAGACATTTAATGTGCCTGGTATCAATGCCAAAATCAACGGAATTCAATATTAATTAAAATTAGAGCTTGTAAAAATTTTGCTGTTTATTTTCCAAGAAAAGATATCCTGTTTAAGACAAAAATTGATAAATCGATACCCTGTTTAAGACAAAAATCTCGAATAACATACCCTGGCTGGCCGCACGTCCCCATTAAGCCCTTATAAGGGAGTACCCCCCGGGTTAGCCGTTAACTAGCTGATAAGTGGCAAAAATGCATTGAGGTAAATACCAGGATGGGCACTACCCACAACAAGCTTAGATGTTCCATCCACGGTAAGAGGTAATGGTAAAGATTTCACACGTTTAGATATGGAATAGGTAATGAAAGTTAAACATTTTGAATTTGATGCAACAGACTCAAATGATAACAAACAGTAGTATAAATTAAAAGGGGCAAAAATTTTCACGAATGGGTGAAATACGTTTGTAGGGTATTCCAGCAGCGAGTCAAGTCTGTTTATTAGCCAACGTATCATAATTTAGCTAACGAATTATGTAAGAGGGGGCTGTGGTTCGAATTATGGAGGCTCAGATTTTTCTGTGTGCCACGGTTGCGAAACATCGTAATTGAACACCTCCATTCGAAGCATATTGTTGGTTTGGTTAGTTCTTTTGCTTTGAGAGAAATTCATAGCTTAGAAATATATTAGATATTAATTAAGATGTTAATAACTTGAGATTATTCACATAGTCAGTTATCAATTACAGAGAGCAAAATCGTTCCAATAACCTGTCCACACCAGCGTAACATGACGGAAACCAACGAGCCCCAGCTTATCAAACCTTCATTCCTGAACGACAGTCTACGAAATCATACGCTTGATCACATGGTTGTTAGCCCTACTTAAGGTTAGGAGTTTTATCCTAACTGAGTGAAAGGTACATCTCTCGTCCTAACTAATTTACATGAACTCTGTGCTTTTTTAATCCATTTGATGAGAGGTTCTTAAGCCGTTGAGAATCCAACCAGTAAACTGGGCGGAAAGGAATATGTTTATATTGAGCCAATTACCTGCTGAGTTGATTCCTACGTTTTCTAATCTTTAGACAGATTAACGTTTGAGATTGATTGTCTAGGCAATTGCTGGTCTCATTTCGAACAAATGTTAAAACTGCAGGTGGCAGTTGACGGCTTCCGTAGGGTTGCGCTTGTGTTTAACCTGTCAAGATTGATATTGAGTAAGAGCATTAACCACTGAGTCATCAAACGAAAAGTGAAGTTAACAGCAAAAACGAGAAGCATTAGGTCGATTGGAAGTGCTTTATGCCATAAGGTTTCCTCTTTGCCTCCTCACAACTGAACCTCACAAAGAATACATGATGGTTTCGCACAATTCACCCTCTTCAGTAAACTCGACGATATCCCCGTATTATCGTTGTCGAGTGTAAAGCTGGACATTATTTAGACACGGAATTACGCCGAGTTACTTCGTGGTATTCGAATTACTTCGTGGTATATCGCCGCATTCACGTAGGTTAAGTTTGGAGAGAAAAAGTTAAAGCTACTTACCCTTCATGCATTTGGTTAATATTACAGCCCCCACAGATATTCCCGCAGAAATTGTCAGCGGAGACTGAGTTAAAATTCACAACACGTGTCATAGTCTTGCTTGCGATCCATAGAAACACTATACTTTTAAAAGTCATAAAAGTTGAAATCAGATTAAAGGCTTACTTGATTGTTATAAATCATCATTTATATCGACAATTCGGGTAATTTTCCATAACCACTCAGTCCAGTCAGTGTATTTCCATCAGGTGGACGTGTTTTTAACTTTCCGATTCGTTTTTGTAACAAAAACTAGTCGAGCACATGTTCGTTGACTTCAATATCAGAGCGATTTACATATGATTGAAGGTATTTTGATCACAGAATTAAGCTTTTGAAGCCGGTTTTTTCCCCAAGTCAGACCCTAAACCCAGGTTGCAGAATCTTATGGAACGTGTGCTCACACGTACTTAAAAGACCACGCTTAACCGGGATGCATTGCGGTGGCAGCGTTCATTCTTAGTATTCTCCCCTGTATCCCCTTTTAGCCAGAAAAGGAAAGCTTACCATGTGTTTAATATTTTATTCGACTAAATCTTTGCAATCTTAATCGAGAACTGGCTTCTTATAACCTCATTAGATCTTTAAGTGTCTATCGTCTTTCTGCTTCGTATTTTTGTCGTTTTATTCCGCGTTAGCGATAATTAAGCAATCTAGTAAGCCATATTCTAGACCAATTTTAAAAGCTTGGGATGAGCTTACTAGACTAATTTTAAAAGCATGGGATGAGCGAAAGACAGCTTTAAGATTTGGCAAGAGCCCCTACTACACAATATTTCGGAACTTGGTTGTCCGTGAGTCGAGTAAACGCCGTTTAAAATCGATCGCAAGCCCAATCCCATGTAAGTTCTTGGGTGACCTTCCTCTCCCAGTAAAATCAAATTTAGTGATACATTTCTCCAAAATTCCATCTTGGTGCCCTCGATTCTTAAAGCGAATTTCGAAACACTGTATGTTTTTATTAAACGTGGAGCGTGAGTCAATTTCCAGTTAAACTTTCTTGTGTTCAAGAACCTAATTTGTGTCTGATATTTTAGCCATGAATAGTGACTACATCGTGGTACTATGTACAGGTGTTGTTTGCCCGACTTCACGTGCTATTCACTCGGAAAGCACCTATCCCAAGGATTTTACAACTTGTAAAGCATCGTTTTGTTCTGCAAACAGGAGGGATAGGTGTTTCCGTTTCATAATTCGGCGTTTACGCCCTTCTCCCACGCTTTGTGTTTGTTAGGTTTACCATAGAAACTGGTTAGACAGTTGAAAAAGTCCACAATCCATGTCGTATTAACTGGCTTCAGGACGCCCAGGCGATGGCAGTGTTGAAAGCTAGATGATGATTTACTTTGGGCCATTGAACCAATTGCCTCAGTCAAAGTTCATTCAAGTTCATAAGGACAAACACAGGGTATTAAATTTTCTTCAATATTTTTTGGTTATCATCTGTTGGGGAAACTTTGTGTAAGAGATGTTTTTGATTGTGAAATCCCTTAAATCGCGACAAGCAAATCTCTTGGAAATAGATAATCGACAGAATTTCATTTTCGCTACAAGAACATTTATTGATGCGTTTAAGTAGGAATTGAACCAAAGTCTTGACTGAACTGCTCAAAGCCCTTTTAAAAAAACCGATTAACGACCATAATTCATCAACTTTGATTCCAAATTTCTGTCAATGACGTTCGTTCGACGGGATCGTAAATCAACTTCTAATCAAGCCTGAAAATGTTGTACATGAGTTTATGGTGGCTCATATCATGCTGATCTCATTTTCTGAGAGTCTCTAATTTGTTAATTACTTCCGAATATGTCAGGTTCATTTGGGGATGCTGTTTCAATGAAGCATAATTCACTCAGATTTGTTTGTTAGGCTATTAACTAGAATGTAAACGCCCATCAAAATGAGGCACAGTGATCCAAATATGGAGAACGCGGTGGGAGCACCAAAGCTACTTATAAGCAGTCCGCCGATGAGTTCTCCTGATCCATGACCGAGACCCCAGTGAACGCCATGCAAAATACCTAGCAAGGATACAAAAAGGAAACGAATAATTTGAAAATCACCGCGAGAGTAGAATTTGTAGATAGTAAAGTAATAAATAAAGCAGCTCTTTCATAACTTAACGAAGCTTACCCTGCAAAGTTACAGAAGCCCCTTCTACAGAATGAGTGCCCACGTAAGACATCATGGCGGCCCACACAGCTGCAGTGGTAATGCCAGACAGCAGTTCGACTGGGAGAACAGTCCAAGGATTGGTAACAAATGCGTAGTAGAACAAACGTATGGCATAGCATGTCAACCCCAGGTAGAGCACTCTTACGGTTCCAAGAAAGGAAATTAACTTTGTAGAAAGGAAATAGAGTGACACTTCAGCAACGCAGTTGATTGCTGTCATGATACTGAAGAGTATCTGAGTGCCACCTAGGTCTTTCAGGTGCCAAAATAGAAATACCCGGATGAAACCCATAGTAATGCCAACATAGAACGCGGTGATTAAAAACATAGCATGTCTTGGTTGTGTCAGTAGCATGAGTCCCGCTATTATACCTCGGCTGCCACTTTTAGTCGTCTCTTTGCTCTGACGAGGATCATCTTCTGTTGTTTTAGGATCGCCACCAGTTTCTTGGTTGTTTGGTTTACCATTATTATTGAATTCAAATCTCGATCCTACAACTAGAGCAATGATGTTAAACACTACATACATGGCAAAGCATGGATAGTAGTTGACATCCTTTCTTCTTGCGCTGCCAGGAGGACATAGGTGGGTTCCGCTGACCGCCGCACCGACTAGAAATGCCATGGACCCGTAACCGACGGAACCCCACATTCGCTGCTTACCATACTTACGAGTGTCATCATTCTGTTTCAACAGGTTCACAGTTGCTGTGTCCGCGAATGTAAGACTAGGGCACGACAATATGGTAGTGAAAATTGTTGCTAACAAAAGATATAAGAAGACAAATGTATTCTTTCTTGAGGGAGTCTTCTTGGATTTCTGGTCTTGCAAGGCTATCATATCTGACTGAGACCAGGGGGTTTCATCAAGAGACTCGTCCGCCATTTCTGAAACGCTGTCCAAGGAGGTCGTAAGATTGTTCCGTTTTTGTCGTGATGCTCTGCCACTTAGCTGATTAAATCCTACCTTTCGTTTATTCACCCCCATCGGGGATAATTTTTGTATCAGATCTGATATGTGGGAGTGCTTCCGTAGTAAATGAGCTGCTCGTTTTGATTTTGATTTTTTCGGCTCAACTTTATCAACGACTCTTGACTGTGTATTTATGTTGATTGTTGAATTGGTAATTGGAAATTGTAATGATGTGTACCACGTAGAGCGTTTGTGACGTTTATATGAATATGTGCCTCTGTTGGAATCCTTTGAGAGGGCTCGCTTATTATGAGCTTCTGTTGGCTCTGTTTCACAGATACTGATGGGAACAAGAGCATAGGCGACCATGCCTGTTACGACAGCGATCATAGAGATAACAAACATTATCTTCCCTTTCTTGAATCTATCAGCGACGCACCCCCAAAATGGAATGAAGAAGAAAGCGATGTAAGGTTTAATCCCCGTAATAGCTCCAATTTGACGTGCGGGCAGCTCGAGTTGTTTAAAAAATAAAGCCAAATAAGGCAAAAGTGATCCTTGGGCAGAGAAGAAGAAGAAATAGAATCCTTTGGACACCAAGTAGACCTTATTGATGCCACAACAGCCTTCCTTCTTTTTCTCGCTTTCTGCTATGTCACGGTGACCATTTTCAGTTTCCTCCGGGATTTTCTCCGCCATAATTGTCCTTATGCTGTGTACTGTACTCTAATATAGTCTATTTAGTAATATAGAGTAGCTTTGAACAAGAATTATGAACTTTTTGTTGTAAAACGTGATAAATAAGTTATTGAATGCACGTGCAAGTTCAAGTGCGCATCAGATGGGCGGTGATTGTTTGCAGGTGGATCACTGGTTACGGCAGGTTTTTAGGGGAAACAAACCTCTTCTCAAGAGGTATATGTTTTCGAGTAAACACACGATTCTTGGTAAATTATTAGATTATTTAATTCATAGACTGAGAGGTCAGTTGATATTTCTCTTGATAGTCAAATTATTTTTCAGGTGATTCAAGCAATAGTGGCCTTTTGTCACCCGGAAAAAGCATTTGAGCGAAGCTTTAGTTACGAAATAATACTTACATATCTGTCAATCCCGAATGAAGCGCGTCAAAGTTAGCTAATCTAAGTAGAGTTTAAAAGAAGAGCTTTAATATGAATGCGGAACAAAATCTCTGGAGTTGTTGAGTTTTTTTGTTCTCTTTTTGACGGCTCTTGTTAGTCTCCTCTAACAAGCAACGAAACGGTCGACGGAGATGAATTATGTGAGAAATCTTAGGAACTGAACTCTTTCGGCGCGAGTTCAGCTGGGAACGAAGGGTCATAGCTTCCCCTTTGTTGAGTTGTATTGTTGAAACGCCACAACTCGTAGCCGTCTTTTGAGTGGTTAAACGTATTCAGAATTGTATTCTATTTTCGTCTGTCTTCACAACTTTTACATCGATGCATTTTGCTTTTTTTTTAGTATATTTTTCAAATAAAAAAAAACTTGTGACAATCTTCTGTAACAAACTCAACGCTTTTATGAATGTTTCCTTCAAACTGCGCGCCAAAGATCAAATGTAGCAGGCATCTCACTTGTTCATGAAATCTAGAGACACACCTGGTTCTCTGCTCAGTACAATTGGGTAGAGTTTTGGTGTAACCTCCAAAGGTTACTAGTATAGCGGAGAAGACAATTCCACCGCACAGTAGAAATCAAGGTTAATTTTATGTGGTAGGTAATCAAAATTACAAATGAAACTAAAGAAATCGGGGTGAAATTAGGGACGAAAAGGGCGAAGTAGAGATTGAAGATTGCGAAGTTATTATTGAAGGTTGTAGCTGAATTTGTGTGGTTCGAACTAAAAGAAAAATACAGCAGAAACTAAACTAAGAAAATATCCCTGAGAAATGTAACACTAGCCTAATCAACAATGAAGCGACTATGAAGTAAACTGAAAGCAAGAAATAAACCAATAAAACAGACAAAAAAGGGAAATGTCTTAAATGCAAAATAAAGAAAGACTTACTGTGGTCTAGCTCCTAACGATAGTAGATACTACTACTATCGTAAATAGCAGGCAAAAATTGGGTAGCACCAACACCAACTAATAGCGATGAAGTATGAAATAGAATATCTAGTACACCTATAGTGGCAATGAGAAGCATATAAATGGATCTGGAGGGTTAAATGTTATATGGTTTTCGACGTTCTTAGAGCGCGAGTATAAATATAGGAGTTGGAACTCTTTTCGAGTTTTATTTTCTTGATAGGGCGTCTGTTATACAGACCAGAAATTTTCCTCTGAAAATTACGCAAGCCTTTTCAATATGTCTATTAGCAGAAATGCTGCTGAAAAATTCCAAAAACTGCGGACTATTGGGGATGTTTTAAACGTTAACAACAAGCTTTCTTTGGAGTTCATTTTATTCAATGATAGCTATCTTTTACTTTCATCGTCACTTATTTCTGAGTATTCAGAGTCTGCACTGCAGCCTTCTTTCCCATCTCTGGACCCGCAGAAGTAGTTAATTAAAATATATGCGCCTAAGATAACTAAGCATAAAATACCGAAAATGACGAATGTCGTTGGTGCACCGTAGTGATGCACCATTATGCCTCCAATCACCTCCCCTGCACCGTAACCAAGGCCCCAGTGCACTCCATGCAAAATACACTGCATTGTTGTGGCAGCGCCAGGTCCCGAGTTAATGCTGACGTAAGAGAGGCAGGCAGCCCATACTGCAGCTGTTGTTATACCGGGAAGTAACTCGACAGCCAGGACCATCCACGGGATTGGAATGGCTGAGTAATAGAACAATCTAATTGAGTAACAGATGAGTCCAAGGTATAAAACTTTTGCATGACCAATTCGTTTGATTAGTTTGGCGGAAAGAAAGTACATACTGACTTCCGCGAAACAGTTAACTGCGGAAATGATACTAAAAAGTAGCTGACTTCCACCTAGATCCTTGAGATGCCAGAAAAGGAATGTTTTTATAAATGCCATCAAAAAGCCTAGATATAACGCTGTGAAGAGAAACATGAGATACGTTGGGCTTTTCAAAGCTTGCAGCCCAACACTAAGACTTGCTCCCTTTGACTTCTTTGATTTCTCCTCAAATTTAAACTGTGTGGCCGTTATCAAGCCCAGAAACATCAAACCAGCGAAAGTGTAAAAACAAGGAACGTAATCTACGATCTCGTAGTCTTTATCTTTGCCACAATGGTGAGTTGTTTTAAGGGAAGCGCCGACGACGAAAGCACCGACACCCCAACCAATTGATCCCGTGAGTCTTTGCATGCCGTACTTGTAGGTCTCCGAGCCAAGAAGCTGTAGTGTGGCTGTGTCCACCAAAGCCAATGTTGGTGCAGATATCAAAGTACCGAAAAACGTTATCAAAAATAATGTCATAAAACACTGTGTTGTATCCAATTCTACCCTAACAGTGGTCTTTTCGTCTAAGTTGATGAAAAGTTCCAGAGCCCAAGGTTTGGGGCCTTTGTAAAAGAAAGGCATGTAGTGTTCTTGGCCTCTGCCCAGATCCACCATCTTGTCAATTCCTGGTTCGGGGAACTCCAAGTTTGGGCTATCAATAACGGGTCTGTGTATGTCAATCAGGCTAGAATATTTCGGAGCAGTCATATTACAAAACCGTTTAACCACCACTTTGTTCTTTTTCGGTCCAGGAACCAAACTTAGAGTGAAAGTGGACGTAATCAAGGCGATGATAGAAATAACCATAACCACTTTGCTCTTTTGACATTTATCCACTATGGCGCCCCATATTGGGATAACAAGAAAGTTCACAAACGGCTTAAGGCCCATAAGGATTCCTACTTCGCTCGGTGAAAGCATCAGCTGTTTAAAATACAAAGCTAAGTACGGAAGAAGAGATCCCCAAGCAGAAAAGAAAAAGAAGTAAAACGCTTTCGGAATTAAGAGTTTCCGATTCACATTCGGGCAACATTGCTTATCTTCTTTGTTGTGTTCATGGGCGGCCATCGCTTTCCTTTCTTCACTGGTCATTTCGCACAAGTCTTTCGCATCAGTATATTATTCCCTGAATCATATGATATAAAATACTGTGTTTGAACCCGTAAATGTGGATCAAGGTTTCACGCACAGGAGGACAAAATTGAATTCCTGTCTACGCACGTAACATTTTCAAACATGTGTCCGTTGAACCAATTCGTCAGTTAATGGCTGTCCAGTGACAACATGTGAATTTTTTATGTTCAACCCAGTGCAGGTGCCGTGTTGTTAAGAAACACCAATCGTTTCTTTCGCCAGTTTAGCCTGTACTCCCTGAGATGAAAATCCTTTAGGCTACTCAATTAAATTTTGCGACAATATTTAAGAATATGCGGGGTTAATACCGATAGTGACAAATCAACGTTAAATCTGGAAATGTTAAAGTGTTTCTTTTGTTTATAGATTAGTCTCTTGAAGTAGGTGCATGCTTGGGTTTTCGTATTATAATTGTTCTTGGCTAGCATCATAGATATAAAATTGTTCGCCTTGGGTACTAAAATATCCTTTTAATGTCATCATTTAGGAGAGCAAGTCGAATTTTTCTTGTTTCATCATCATTTTCATCAATTCAGACTGCAAGGATTAGTTACTTTTGTCTTGAATAGATTTATTTCTTGATAAATCATTTCCCACCATAACCAAAATTAAACCTGGAAAGCGAATTTTTACAGACTATCGTCTTTACCTTCAGGTCAAAGACCTTTAAGGGCACTCTTCAAGGGAATTTTAACAAAGGGCATTAGACTTTGGTCGAAACGGCTTTGCTCTGATTTAGTATTTACGATCCAAATGTCAGCTTTTCAAAACTGACTGTAGTGGTAAATCAACCGTTATGGTCTTGAAGTCATTCTTACAATGTAGTTGGGTCTGTTTTTGGCTCGCTTTTTGAGTGTTTTAAATTTTTTGCTCTTCTTTTGCATTTCTAGCTTCCAGTTCCTAGCCCCTGGGATTTCTAACTTCCAGTTTCTCGATTTTTCTTGGCTATTAATCTCTTTTTTGACAAGGCCAAGACCACCTGAGTTTTTGGCAGGTGGTCATGGTCTTCTTTACCTTTTTCGTCACAATCTTAAAACCCACTGCCAATTTTAAATGCTCGCAATACTTTATAATAATATTAGTTCTTGCATTGGCTAAACAGCATTATGGAATTTTTAACATTTCAGTTATAATTAGCAATGAAAGAACTTAATCCGAAGAGAATACCAGCACCTGTTGAAAAGAAAATTCAAAATCGCTTTAAACCGCGTAACTTGAAATTAAAGATCTTACTACTCTCCTAAAGTACCCAGAACAAAGGACTCACTCAGCACTCAAAGTTAAAGGTTTGTTGTCATGATCGATCACTTTTGGAACTTCTCGCTCTGCTGAAGATGTCAAATAGTGATTTGTGACACTTTACCGCGAGAGCTTGGGAAAAGTCATGGAATAAAGAGTCCGGCTTCATGCAGTTAATCAAAGAGGTACCTTTGAAGCAGCTTATCAAGTACCAAACACAATCTTAATAGAATTCTAGTATGACAAAAGTTGTTAATCGTATACTCAAGTAAGCGAGTGTATAGTGAAATCCATTTTAGATATGGAAAAAAATTTTTTCTTTTTTACTAAATATTGTTTTTTTCCTATGATTTTTGGCGTAGGACCTTTTTGAAATAGCTATGAGTCTAAAGGTACAACAAACGACGGATTTTTTAACAATGAGAGCAAGAAAACGGGTTAAGTAGTAAGAACTATGAGTTAGCTGAACAAGCTAAGGGGTACCGAGGAACTGTCGTGGTGGTGTGAGCTTTTCGGAAATGATTCTTATCAATTTTGTTTTCCGTTTTTCCCTTGAAAATTTCATTTCATTCTTAGTTGGGACATAATAATTTGGATATATCAACAAAGTTGAAATGGTAAATTGGCCACCGTAACGATTACAAAAGCTGACGTTTCGAGCGTTAGCCCTTCGTCGGAGACGAAGGGCTAACGCTCGAAACGTCAGCTTTTGTAATCGTTACGGTGGCCAATTTACCATTTCAACTTTGTTGAAATATCCAAATTATTTCGTTACCCCCACCGACGCAGCCCCTAACAGTTTCTTTAGAAACTATCAGCCTTTATTCATTAGTTGGGACACAGTTTGATCATTCGCCAACTTTAAGGAAAAAATGTCCTTTTTCGAATAAGACGCTAGAGCCCAACTCAGTTAATAAAAATGTGATAAACTAATTAAATTAACTTCAGCATTTGACTTTAAGAAAAGACTTCGAGAGTTCTTAGATTAAAAAAAGCGACAAATTTGTGATAACAAAAGCTTGAAAACTCAACTCAACTCCAATAAAAAGGAAGAATCCAATAAGTGTCAATTTAAGGCCAAGTTCAAAATCTGCGGATATGATTGGCTAAATCAAGGGAGAGAGGAGGATAAGATTGTGGTTTGAAACATTACCCACTTTTACAAAAACTTAGGAAAATTTCAACTTTGAATCTAGATATTACTATCACATTCCAAACCTTTCCATCAAATTTAGATGAAAAGAAAAGGCCAGTATTTCGCCTAATACAAGCAATGCGAAGTGTCAAATGTATGATCGGAGGTTTACCCTTTAATAAATATGATATCGTTTTTGTACTTTCTCCTATATGCCCTCTCTTTGTTCCGCCTGTGGAACCTGCTCAGTCATTAAAAACTGTAAATGTTATTCTTTCACTTTCGTCAGTCTCGCGAGTAGAATTTTTAAAATTGGCTTGATTTCAGATAAATCTTCCACAATAATGTTTGCTAAGAATGTAAAAGCTGCGCCTATTGCAAAAACCTTAAAAGCATTTCCCGATCCTACGAAGTTGATCATCACACCTCCAAAAACTTCGCCACACCCATAACCAAGTCCTCTGTAAAATCCACAAAGAATACCTTGATGGGTTGTGACGTTATCGCCTCTCGATATTTCATTCACATACGATTGCATAGCCACGCATGCTAAGGCATTTGTTATTCCAGGCATAAACTCCAACGGAAGGACTAGCCAAGGGTTTGATAGAAACGAATAAGAAGAACAACGTAAAGTAAATCCTGCGGCCGCAAGGTATATAACACGGGTATGTCCCAATCGTGTAATAATTTTGTCTGATAGAAGATACAAACTTACTTCGGCGAAACAGTTTGCTGCTGCAATGATGCTAAATAACAACTGCGTCCCCCCCAAGTCTTTTAAGTGCCAGAATAAAAAGGTTTTCGTGAAGGCGTTGAGGACTCCAAAATAAAATGCAGTAAATAAGAACACAATGTAGCTGATATTGACGCTTTGCTTAAAATCGTTCATCAATCCCGGATTCTTGACCTTCTCATCCTTGGAGTCATACGCAAACTTAAGTTTTGTAGATGTAACGACTGCAAGAAGCATTAAAACTCCAAATGTACAAAAGCAAGGCATATAATTGATATCAGAAGGCTTTGTAAAGGGATTTGGGCAGTGATGAGTCAGTGATACCAAAGCACCGACTAAAAATGAGGCGATTCCCCATCCAACCGATCCCCAAAGGCGCTGGCGCCCATACAGGTGCACATCTGGCCTTAATGTTCGCATTGTTGCTGTGTCTGCGAGCGCTAGAGATGGAGACGAGATAATGTTGCAGACCAGAATGATGATAACTAGTACTGTAAATAATTCTGCAGTGTTGGGTGTCTGTGGAGTTTCCATCTCTTTACTGGTATATGTTAGAGGCCACGGAAGGTCATCCAATATGGAAGACACAAAAACAAAATTCGTCCAGTAACTGGAAGAGTTCCCATGCTTTGTAGCAATATCAGATGAGTTGTTTCGACCCTTGATTGATCGCGATACCGTGCTCAAAGTACAGAGACGCCCAGCTGGTGCTACTAAGGACAGCGAGAACTGAGAAAACGCAGCAACAAACAAAGAGATAAGAAGAACCGATTTCCCTATCTTAAATCGATCCACAACGGCTCCCCAAAGCGGGGTACAAATAAACTCCACAAAGGGTTTCAAGCCCATTAATATACCGACTTCAGTTGGTGTAAGTTTCAATTGCTTGAAGTACAGAGCTAAATAAGGCAGCAGTGATCCCAAAGAAGAAAAATAAAAGAAATAGAACAATTTGGCCGGGATAAGTTTTCTTTCGACGCTTGGACAACAATTTCTCTCGCTGTCGTGTGAGTGTGAGCATGTCTCTTTCTCCCCATAAAGCTCAGTATTTTCATTGGAGCTCATAATTTGCTTACGTTTCCACTGAACTGTATTTAATACAGTGTTTTGTTTCTAAAGAAAAGTTAAAATTATACGAACCAGTTGATTTCGCAAAACAACGCCTTTTCTTTTGAAAGTCGCATGCGTGATCCACGGTTCAGGTTCAAATCCCTCAAACATCCCTTCTCACATATTTACAACTGTAGACTCTGTTGTTAAATTTCCCCTATGGTCATAATTTCTCTCCTCTGTTAGCACATTACCGTAAGCTTGTAAATGAAATTTCTGGCATATTGCACGCCTGAAGTCGTTAACCACCAGCTATAACCAGCCGCCTTATCCCTCTTGATACTTCGATTAACGCCAGAAATGTTATTTTTACACGGTTTTTAGCTTCCTGAACACACGATCCCAATTAACTCGAACAATAGAATGGCATTCTTTGTCATGTAAACTCTAATTATTTTTTGTGTTGAAACAGACAAAACGAAGTGGTTACGAGAAGACAGCATGTAACTTTCTAACAAAGACCATGCCTTGTCTGTGCCACGCACGAATCCAAAGATCAGTCCATATGAAGACGACGATTTAAAAAGTCTTTCGAGTTAAATATTAACTGTTGAAGGCTGTGTTTAGATATGAGAGAGGTAAAAAAAAAACCATAGTATACAATTTTTTCCACAGAAGCTCCTAAAGGTGTAGAAAATATTACTTTCCTGAAAACCTCTCTTTGTTTGATCATTATTATTCCTAAAATCTCAAAATTTTGTTTAAATAGAGAGAAAAGGAAATAACATGCGGTTAATCTGAGTCATGTGTATCCTGTTTCTAAATAAAATAAGAAAGATGGTAAATCGTGAGCTCGGTAAAGAAATAGAGAAAGATGTTTTTTTCGTCTTGTCACGAGCGCGGAATCCGAAGGTCTGAGGTTCGATTCCTGGGCACTCAGAATTTTTTTTCTTTGCCCCACACTCGTGACAAGACTGAAGAACATCTTTCTCTATTTCTTTACCGAGCTCAAAATTGACCATCTTTCTTCTTTTATTCAGGAACATGACAGTATCGACATTGCCGATCTTAGCAGTGTGCAGGACGCGTGTCATATATGAACTTCTTGATTGGCCTTGCTCACTATATGGTCTCTGTGACTCAATGATAGAGTGGCTCAGTGATAGAGTAACGGAGCGCGGAATCTGAAGGTCTGAGCTTCGATTCCACATGAAAAATCGTGACAAGACGAACAACATATTTCTCTATATATCCTGTTATTCAAAAGATGTTTTATGGTTAAGTTAGTGAAAAGTTATATATCTAGAATCTGATCTCCGATATTTCGTTATTATTTTTACGATTCATGGAAAAAAGTCAAGAGAATTTTCTTGATAATCCTACTTGGCTTATTTGATGTGTTATGTGACTCAATGGTTTATTCGCTATAGAAAATGTAAAGGAGTTCTTCAACAGTTGTGCTTGTTAGGAAAAACGCCCTCACTGTAAATGCTACACCGCTATTCCACGTGAGGATATTAAAGCCGCGAAACTCTTAAACCTAGAGAAAAAAATTGTGCTGTCTTGGAGAGCTGGCCGCTGGATCATTGGTTGTTAGCCTATGTTTAGCTTTTACCAGCTGTCGGCATAAATTTGCAAGACATCTGGGTCAATAGTTTGTATGGTTGAGCGACGAAAGAACAAACAGACAAGTTTAGTAACTGAAGAATGCGTGAAACAAGAACGATGAGAGGAAAATGAAGAGAGACTTCCTCTTACATACTTGAAAAATTAAGGGAGTCCGTATGAGCTCTACTGAATCCATATGGCTTCAAACATGCTGACCATTGTCTGATTCTAACTTGTCGGTAGAGAGTTTCCTAAAAACTCTGGAAACCTTGTTGTGCAGGTTGTACTCTCGGCTCAATCATTCTAGTTCAACACAATTAAACTGATTTTTTTTATAACCTCAATTGAGAATATTAGATTATTAAAAACTTGTAACAGTCCTGAATGTTCTATGCTTTTTGAGATTGCCATTTCTTAGCACTTTTTCATTCATTCTGTGTGCGGCTTCACTCGGTTTCACTCGGCTTCATTCGGCTTCGCTCGACTTCACTCGGCTTTCAACGAATGTTAGCTTACTTTGGATTATAAGTTCTTCCTCCAATCTCCTCCCAGCAATGAAGATGTTGAAAATTGAATAAAAGCATGATTAAACCAATAGATAGATACATAAGTAAATAAACAAATGAGTAAACATTTTAAGTAGTCCGTGAGTAGTCCGTGAGGCGTGAGTAGTCCAGTGGTCAGTGCGCTGGACTCTGGGTCAGATGGCCCGGGTTCAAGTCCTGGCTGGGGCTTGACGTTGTGTCCTTAAGCAAGACGCTTCACTCGCATTGCTTCGTCTTCTCGGATAGGACGTAAAGCCGGAGGTCCCGTCTCCTGCACCTATCAATTAGTTAATTTCGGCAGGGGATGTTAAAGAATCCACATCACGAGATAACTGTGATGTGGTCTGGCCTGTTTACTGGGAAGGGGGGAGGGGGCATCTGTAAAAAATATCTCCTTTATTAATTGTAAACTGCCGCCGGCAGTCTGGAAAAGTCCCCCGCACAGTGTTGTAAAGCGCATTAGAACATTTGGAAATGCGCTATAGCAATCGATCTATATAATCTATATAATCTATATAATCTATATAATCTATATAATAGATTAAAAGAAGGACAGTTCATGGATAATGCTGAAGTCGCGTATCTATCTTCTGTTTGAACAAAATCATAGAAGTATGGATTCCAGTTTGTGGGAAACAGTCTCTCTTAATTCAATTCGTCTCAATTTCAAGTAAAAGGGGCGATAATTTTCCCAAATGTAAATTAAAAAGTTATGATTATAATGCAACAAATTGGCAGATGTTTGACTAAATACTGCTTTGATGGACGCCATTCACACATACTGTACGATATAAAAAATCGAATTCTAATGCAATCGAAGGTGATACTGGATATTATCCAAAAGTGACCTACGCCATGGATTTATCATATATTACTTTCAACTTTCGTTTATAATATACTTACGCTCGATGCACCTAACCTGCTGTTGTTGTTGTTGTTGTTATCCTGATGACTCTCCAAGGTTGATGTTATATCTATCCATTCAGGTAGCTTATCGCGTGGCATGTTAGGGCTGGTGTAAGTGCATCGTTGTCTTACACTGATGCCAAACTTGATTTTAATGATGAAAAGCCACTCCCTGAGACTTTTTAAACAAATTATTACTCAAAGCATATGCCAAAAAACGCGTAGTCAATACTTCTGGATATTTTAAGGAACACTTTTCTTGCTATCACGAAAGGTAAATGTGCCCTTGATCTACTTGCCAATTTTCTTCTTATTCCACTTCATATTAATGATGTATTGCTCATATTTGTCGCCATTCGCCAAATGGCTCCAATGCAGGTGAAAAGTCGATGTCATGCTGTTTGCAGTTTGCAATTGATTTCTTAACACTGGGCGCTCTCGTTTTACCATAGGCTGGCACTTAGTAATTTTCAATCAAGCACCTGTTTACTTATTGGAAGGGTTTCAAGGCAAACAAAATAGACAGTTAGCTCTGTCGGTGCATGAAGCGTATCAATCCAAGATCTTACACACCATAGTGCAACTCGTAGCCTAAATCTGTTCGCTTTTGAGTTCAGTTTAAGAATGGTGTGATTGTCTATAGTAATGTGA
Organism: Stylophora pistillata; assembly: GCF_964205215.1. Taxonomy (NCBI): domain Eukaryota; kingdom Metazoa; phylum Cnidaria; class Anthozoa; order Scleractinia; family Pocilloporidae; genus Stylophora; species Stylophora pistillata. Next base: position 13,120,606 of record NC_142530.1, read on the forward strand.
GGGTGGGAAAACTACGTATGCCACTACAATATGACCGACTAAATATAAGCATCTAACAGATAAATCTCTGAACAGGTACTTATTTTCCCAAGGAATGCAGGAGTAGTTCTCCATGGTATGGTATAAAATCTGTTTGGAAAGAGTACTAACCAGTATTTTCTTCTCTTCTGACGACCTGACTGCAGTTGAAATACAAATTTAGAAGCAGTGATTTCCGAGGGCGATTATTTTCTTCTCATGACCTCAGTGACGCTAAATATGCAGTTTTACAAACTCACGAGATGGCTTTTTCTTTGACCTATTATACTCATGGGAAATCTGTTTCCGAGTTCAGGCCGGCTATCAAGTTTTTATTAATGACTAAATGATCATCAAATCAATCTCCTTATAAGGAGAAAGGAACAATTGAAGTACCTGCCATGAAGCGTTAATTTTGCTTCAGGCATAAAAAATTAACTTGACTGAACTAAACTGTTTCTGTTTCTCCAGATGATGTCACCTCATTGTAGGCAACTCAAACTCCCGGTTTAAGGTATCAATGAAGGTTGTCAAACCGATTTGCCCCGCGTGCCTTCTGGAAAATCCCAAAACAGTTCTGCTGAGTCAATGGAAAAATGCCCGAAGGATTCTAGGATGTCCACTGAGAGACTTTGTGTCAATGATGAAGAAGGAGATGAGAATTCAAAACATCGTTTCGATTGTAAAATTAACCGAAAACGGCTGGTGTCCAAACTATTTTACCTGTTCTACTTCTCGGCTTTTGGATCGCTATGGCCTTATCTATCATTGTATTTTAAACAGTTGTTCCTATCACCGCGACAGCTTGGTATTCTTGTGGCAGTTCGGTCGCTTGTTCAGTTTGTTTTCACGCCTGTTTGGGGAGCCCTTGCGGATCGCTTCAATAAAAGTAAATTTGTTTTATTATTAGGATTGTCAGCTTGGCTATTGTCAACATTTTCATTGGCGATAATACCGATAGGAGAAAAACCGAAAGCCTGTTTTGAGATGAACTCTTTGTCTTTGTCACTATTTCAAAATGGCTCCACTACACTGACAAATTTTACCAAGATAACTTCGGGAAACCACCGATCTAACGACGAAATTGAACATGACCACACTCGCTCTTATGAATCTATTTTTGGAACCAGCAGATTTGTTCCTTGGGCCTTGAGCTTTTTCTCAAATGGCTACGAGCCTGAGAAGTCGACTAAACTCAAGGAGGACACATTTCCGAACCTGCAATATTATCCATCACCTGAAAAAATATCCGACTCCTCTCGATTGTTCATTTTCATGGTTTGCGTTATCGTAATTGGACAGATTTTTGCATCACCGACGCAGTGTTTGGCAGATACAGCCACACTGCAGATCCTCGCCGAGGATAGCCGTGAATACGGCAAGCAGGCTTTTTGGGGATCAGTTGGTTATGGTATGACAGCTTTCATCGTTGGCACATCGATAAGTGGACGTAGAACCCTTAATCCCTGTAGTAAGGAAATGGACATTAATTATATTCCGTGTTTTTATGTGTTTGGAGTTTTCATGGTGGGTGCATTGATCGTAGCGAGTCGTTTTAAATTTAAGCCCGTTGATCACACGCAGTGCAAAGAAACTGCTATAGGAGGACTAAGAGTGCTGAAGAAATTTGATTATGCGTTTTTTCTATTCATCGTATTTTTTTGTGGCACAGCTTTTGGTTTTATACAGACGTTTCTATTTTGGCATCTTCGCGAGCTAGGGGCCCAACAAATACTATTTGGACTGATCATTCTATCCAACAGCACTGCAGAAGTAGTAGTCTATCTATTATCAGAGCGGCTGTTACGAAACATTGGACATTTCCGGGTGATGTACCTTGGACTCCTTTGCTACGCTCTGCGTTTCTTCTACTATTCGTATTGTAGCAGACCGTGGCTTTTTTTGCCAATCGAATTTATTCAAGGGGTAACTACCGCCGCTGTTTGGTCTTCATTTGTGTCTCATGTTGGTGCAGAGCCTGGTGTGGCAACAACGCTTCAAGGTCTCGTTAATGGATTTTACACCGGTCTTGGTTACGCCAGTGGCGGTCTCCTGGGAGGTGTGATGGTTCATGAATTTGGTACCAGCACCGCTTTTTTAGTCTTTGGGGAATTAAGCTTGATAGTCCTATTCGTTTTCATCATAGTAAATAATGTTCGTCAAACAGAAAAGACTAGCGATATAACTTTGAAAACTTTATCCAAAGCAGACGAATTTGAAGAGTAGCTTTCCTTGGTTCAATCACAGAATAAATTTGTTATTTCTAGTTACTGGTGTCTCTATTGTTTCCACTTACAAAACTGTTCTCCCTTGTGACTTGTCTTCGAATAACAATACAAACAAATTTTAAACTAAAATCGATAAAGGTATGCAATTAGAAACACTTAAAACAACGAATCGTTTAAAACATCGGTAGTACCCGGCTATCCTTTTCTTAAACATCCGAAGTAGAACAAATTCGACGAAAGCGCTGGAGCTAGTTCGAAAATTGATACGTAATACTAAGTGAAGCTTGGTTTTCATTAGCGACGCAAGCTTAAGGTTTATATGCCAAATGAAAACGAACATCGACAAGCACAAGCATTAGCATATAAGAAAAACGAAAAATTTTGATCTTTGAGCCTGTGCTTGCGCTTGTGTTTATGCTTGCGTCGAAGCCGTTTTTGACGGTGAATGAGAGCTGTTATGCTTGCCTTTGTGCTTGCGTCGCTAGTGAAAATCAGGCTTAAGTTTTCACTTGAACAGGCCTGATGCTGAGTAGATAGGACTTGAAATGATATCATTATAATAATTTCATGTTTTTACGGCCTTCATTTTTGTACGTCATCCATGTTGAAATTAGTATTTGACTATCGCCTTAATCTTTTTGCGATCATTTTAAAAAATTTCGACATTGGAGTTTGAAGCTCGGAGATACATCAAACATGAGTGAAAAACATTTCAAGAAGCCGTATTGGGTAAGTTCCCAAATACCTTCGTTTAAACAACCAGCCTTCCCCTTTCTTCTTTGTAAAATCGAATTTCTTTCATTCATGTTCATAGAAAAGTATATTTACGTTTTCTCTCCATAACAAGGTGTATAAGCAATGCCATTTTCGATATTACCCATGAGGATATATTTGAATATCTACAGGCTAAAAAGAGGGCAGATGAACACATATGCCAATTATAGGAATTTTGTGGTATTTTAGGAACTGCCAAGTGTCCAACTGTAGACAAAACCAGAAATCCAGAATAAATCATAGCTAATGTATCATCCATTTATGCCGGATACTGATGGCTTGTAAATATGACTTCTGTCCTCTGCCATCTCACTCAACGTACGCTCTAGGTTGACTTTCTTTGCATCAGTGGTTTTACAGCTGTTAACGTGACAAAGCCGAACCTTAATACCCTTGCCGGTACAGTTCTGTCCATGACCTGAAGGAAAATGAGTTATGCACCTGCGTTTGGAATAAGTTAACCCTCCACCACACGTTGTCGTACAATGTGACCACTCAGACCATTCTGACCATTGCCCACCATTCTCGTAGCTGTCTGTGGGCAGAAAAAAACAGCATGGACTCTCCTGTTAACACATAATTCTGGCGGAAATTTAAAATGATTATGGTTTATGGCCTTTTGTACGTAGAGTCGCGCCTTTGCCGCACAAGAATTCAGACGTTCAAAGTGCTCATACCACACTCGTGAACTATTTGGTAATAACGGCTTATAGTAAGCGTGGTTTCGAGTGAGCGGAACACCGTGACGTATCCGCCAGTTTTTAGCCAATAGAAAAAATCCGTGTTAACGCTCCCTCATCATTGATACTGCTGCATTACCTCTCGTATTTGTCAGAATAGAGGGGAGAGCATAACTTAATCGAAACAGGCGCACGCGGTTTTCTCGAGATGTGTGATAAATTCCCAAGAAAGACTTTCAATTCGTGTGATAAAATGCCTCCTCAGTAATAACGTAGGATCGGCGAAAGTCGCCTTCTAAGCCACGTAAAATTCTGGTCCCAGTAACTGTTGTCTGTGATGAGTTCTCTCCTTCTAGACTTAACAGAAAATTTCGCATGGGAAGTTTTCCATCACCTTAAACTTCTCTTGCAAATCGACTCTCAGCGCTCTGGCTATTTGATATAGTCGTTGTTGCGTAAGCTATTATCGACGTAGATTATACAAAATGGTATCGTTTGTTAGCAGTTCGTAAAGTTTGTATATTTTGCGTCTCAATTCCTCAAAAAAATTAACCAAAACTGACAATCCCATAACTTCTGCCCGCGTAACTTTTTATAAGATTAGTTTTGTCTAAAAGCAAGTTGGTCGGTAGAGGTTCGGTAATTCCATAATATCTTGTAAGGTCTTGCATGTACTGTGATGATAGCTTGAGAAATGGGGATCCCAGTAAACAGCAGATAAAAGTGGAACAGCAGCTATCAGTCATTAATGGCAAAGAAAAATTTAACAGGAGGTCATGATTTGTAGATGTAAGGTACCTGGACACAGGATTTGTAGAAGACCCACTGAACAACACTTCAGATCATATCAGCCTCGAAGTGTAGAGTTTCGGTGGTTGCGGCGCTGGGCATCTTATCCGTCGGTTAGAGCGCTAAGGGTAAATTACTTTAGATCGCTTAAGTATTACTAAATTGCTTATAAGTTTGTGTCGAAGGCACGGAAGTCGAGTCTCAAGCTTGAGCATTCAGTTTTGTTTATCATGAATGAAAACTGCAACAACTACAATTTGTATTTCGATTTATTATCAAGCAACTGCGAAATAATTTTATATTGTTTTTCTTTAAAGTGTGCTACTATTGTAATGTTCTATTTCTATTCATTTAAGTTCGCATTTTTGCGTGAGGCTAGTTGATTTCAACTAAGTCAGTCGTTTCGTTAGTTTTTGCTAGCGCCGTGTTGCTCTTTGTAAAGAGGTTTTACTCTTTTACTACCGGTTACGCCACATATTGTAAGTACGTTACTATCTCAGTTAGTTTTTTGTCATAGTTCTTCTTGTTGTTAGGTCTACCCTTAGATACTTCTATTAATGCGGATTTCTTTTCAGTCGAATCTCACACACATGCAGTATCTACGGGTTTTTACAACTGAATAGAGGTCTATCTGGCAAATAAATGAAGTTCTCTTTGTGGCGTTAGACATGTAGTCATTTATCTACGTCAACTATAGTATCACGTTAATTGTCAGCTGTTAAACGTTTTCATCATTTTTCAGTCGTTTGATCAGTGCTTGTTATTTGTCCTATGTGTAGAGGAAGCAATTCTGCTTCTGATGTTGTCCTTGGTCAGACCACGTTAGTCTTGTTGAAATAGCGTCGCCTGAACGCTACATATAATTGCTTAGATAATTATACTTTTCCGCTCGTATGAAAGTGAGGAATCGTCAGTCGCTGGCAAAGAACGAAAATAGATGGTTCTGATTCAATTGTCTTCCGTGATTTTCATCACTGTTACTTCTACGTGTTTGATATTCTCTAGATGACGGATCGGACTGAAACCGCTGTACAACCGTTATCGGCGGGAGACATCATGGTCTCAATGACATTTCAACAAATGAAAAATATGACCGTTCAACAAATGAAAAATATTAAACCAGGGTAAATATTGAAAACAGTTACTGGTTTAGCTATGGATTCGCCAACGTACGTCGTTTTTGCTATCAACCGCCTCCCGGTTAGCTCAATTGGTTAGAGCGCCGGACTGTGTTGTGGTTCGACTGTGTTGTGGTTCGAGCCCCGGCCGGACCGATACTCATGGTCTTAAAATAAGTGAGGAGAATTTGCTACCTTTCTATAATCAAAAAAATGGATGGATATTCTAGTCTTCTCGGATAAGGACGAATAAACCGTAGGCCCCGTCTCCTGCAGGGTTCGGGGTAGGAGACGTTAATTTCCCACGCACGAGATTACTGTGTAGTGGATGTCCTCCCCTGGGGTGGGATGGGTGGGAATTGGCCCTGAAAAGCCCCTATGGGGAGTGGTCAAGTAACGTATGTATGTATCTATGTATGTATGTATGTATGTATGTATGTATGTATGTATGTATGTATGTATGTATGCTAAAACTGTGGAGCAAAATACCAAGGCCGGAGAGCGCCTGTAAGCCTGTGCCAGTAAGACTCTCCAACAAACGATACCGCTTTGGTCACGCTACATTGACGGTATTTTTATCACCTTATGCGTAACCAACGCATTCCCTAACGAACAATTTCAACGTAGAATTTGAAAAGGATGCACATCGTGTAAGGACAACCGCTTTTTAGGCAACTGACGCAAAACGATAAAATCTACAACTTGATATCATTCAAAGCCACGACTTTGAAGGCTTCAATAAGATGATTGCAATTATACTCCAGACACTTTTTTAAGTTTATTAGTAAAATCTACTGAAATTAGAGAGCAAGAAAAACAATTTTAGCCTTTTGTCACCTGCTAGAAATGGCAAGCCCTGCCGCTCTCCTGTGAGTTAAAGGCTTTTTTGCATCATAATGCATACCACTACATCTAATTTTTACTCCTAAGCTCATGCGAGTTCGAGAATATCGAATAAAATTATTACAAACCTTCATTGTTCTGTGTCAGTTTCGCATGCTCCTCCTCTTGTTTTTGACTGATCTTTGTATCTTGCGCTGTCAACTTTTTGACCAGGTTTGTCAGAGTCTTTGCGGCATCGGCTAGATTTGCTGCCATTTCAGCACTTTTTAACATGCTCTTGTATCGCAATTCTTCCTTTTCACTATCTTCTACTTTAACCTTTGTCTCATCAGTGGTACTGGCGTGCTGATTATGGTTATGAGTTTGGGTTGCATTATCTTTCTTAGCTGCTTCGGATGCGTCACCATCCGAGAATGGGCTGGAACTGATTTTATTACTTCCTCGATCTCTAGTTTCATGAATCTGTTTCACCAATGGCGCATACTTTGACGAAGTAGATGTATGCTGTGTTTTACCTAGTAAGTTTAATCTTTTTATTGCTCTTGTTCGGGAGGCAATTAAGCCAGATAGCGTAGGAATGAGGGCACCTTGCATAGCAGTATTTGACACATAACTATTCCGATAATTGTTGAATTCTGGTAACGTGGTCCTTACCGGTGGATTTTGTTCTTCTCCAGTGTCATCATTCACGTATTCTTCATTAGGTTGCTCATCATAGGTAGCTTGGCCATTATTGTCCTTAAGGGCCGCGTTGTTATCGTCATTATTGACAACATCGTGGTAGTCTTCCATCTCATTCCCGAACAAAGACGAGTAGGCTGTGTTATAGGTGTTGTCCTCAGTGGGTGACTCTGGATAAGGTTCATCATTGGTATCCGTTTGGTGGCTATCATCTATTGAGGGGTATGTCTGATCCTCTTCATTTTCACCGTTTAAAAATACAGTGCTTGGCGATTTTAAAGGACTGAGCTCGTTCGTCCCGTCCAAGTGAAGAATTTGTGACGGCATTATATTGTTCTGAACGTAGCTGTCGGGTGGAAAGTTTGTGAGCGGAACAACAACCTGTTGCTTTTTTACTTTGTCAAAGTTATGATAAGCTGCCGCATGCTTTTTCTTTCCTACATTGAATTTGAAAGAAATGGTTAGGAATTTGCCAGATTGACAAGACGAAGTAGTTTAAAGCAATAATAAGAACTTAGTATTGTCAAGAGGTAATGACAGTGGAAACTAGCTGAACCGTTATTACTTCTGATCAACCCAATCAATCTTTGACTGCGTAAGCCAAAATAAGAACTTTAGTGTAGTTGTCCAAGGCGATGTTAGAAGATAAACTAAGCACGTTCAAAAATGGAAGTTAGACAAGAGTATCACGATTAAAGTGCACCTAAACCCCAAATTTTTTTTTCGCTTAACGAAATAAGCTTATTTTTTGGAGTATTTCTGTGCAAAAATTTTTTAATTTGCTCAAATCTTTAATTTTCTATGCCCAGTCAAAATACGGAAAATCGGCCGCCATCTTGCCCCACGACCGAGTTTAAAGAAGAATGGCTCTAGCAGGTAATGTGACGTCAAATCGAGAACACGAAAGTCTGCATCTCACACATTTTCACTTGTTTGGGAAGATTGTCGTCGATATTGTCCGAAATATGCCGACTAGGTATGTTGTATGAAGAATGTATGAAGCGCGATACCCTCTTGCAAATTTCGCACGTTGCTGCATCCTTCTACAACACACTTAGTCGGCATATTTTCGGACAATTATCGACTACAACCTTCCCAAACAAGTGAAAATGTGTGAAATGCAGACTTTCGTGTTCTCGATTTGACGTCACATTACCCACTAGAGCCATTCCTCTTTAAACTCGGTCGTGGGGCAAGATGGCGGCCGATTTTCCGTATTTTGACTGGGCATAGAAAATTGAAGATTTGAGCAAATAAAAAAATTTTTGCGCAGAAATACTCAAAAAAATAAGCTTACTTCGTTAAGCGAAAAAAATTTTTTGGGTGTAGGTGCACTTTAAGGAATTTATCGTCATAGCTTAAATGTTATTGACTTCGAACTTTGAATTCAAATAGTAATTAAATGCTAGATATGAATAAACGAATACATTAAACTTAACTGACTAACCTAATTCATAACAGTGTTATTCTGTCAGAAGAAGTAAAACTTTTTTTCAGTGGTTGAGGGTTCTCCTTTTTAAACTTAGGTCATTCGGCGCATGTTCAGTACAAAGTGGCGTGATTCCATGGCCGCTCATTACCTTCACATACAATTTATTTTGTAGGGAATTTATTCTATGAGATCGTACCTCTTCTTGATGAACTTCCAAACTTCAAGATGGAACAAATAAGTAAAAACAGGAAAATTGCTCTAGCATTTGCCATAACCATTGTACTTTGCCTCACCTAAAATTGTAATGAAAAAAAAAAGAACATATCTGACTTTGAAATATATAGCACACGGAATAACACGAAATATGGTCGCTCTATTTCAATCTCTGAAAAAGGGCATCCACTATATCATTAACTCCTTTCCACTTTGTATCTTGTTTTCTTTTTGAAAGAGAAAATGATAATAAATTATCACAGTCAAAGCAAAGGCGACGGTCGATGAAAGTTTCTTTTATTTTATATTTACGATCTGGATAAAAGATAAATTGCTGAATGCTACCAGCCAACTTTACTAAGGTAATATTTTCGAGATCCTAGTGAGATTTCTTTTCTACCTTTAGCTTGACGTATCTTTCCTTCATTGAATAAAAGTGAGAATATCGCGAGCTGTGCGAACTGTGACTTTTAAAGTCAAAAGCAAAGTTTATTTATAAATGTCACGGCCCCGATACAGGTGGAGAGAGCTTTTTAACAACTTAACGGCCCACTGTTCTAACTAAGGATAAGAATAATTAATCATGGAAGATGACTAATTATTCTGTTAGACACAGTTTGGTTGAAAATTGAAAATTGTCTAAAAGTTGAAATTGCTATTACGGATACACTTTGTGAAAGTTACAAACAAATTTAGCCAATTTATTAGATCAAAGCCTAATCAAAACAGCGTGCGACAACTGTTGTATAAAATCATGGAGAACGTAGCGTAGATATCATAACTTACGTGAGGAATATGTGATTAGAAGTAGCCCTCCCTTATTAGGACGAGTGCTGGCAGCAAAAATTCAATGGAAGTACTTGTTTGATCAACCCATTAGAAAGAGGCCAAATCGAACAAAGAAATTAATTATGCTTGAAGCAACCTGTTTTGTTTTTAATTGCGCAGCTTGTGTGACGGGTACCATCTACTGCGCGCCTAGGTTAGTTTGGAGTCTAATACTTCAAAAAATGTCTTATGAGGAAACAAACATTTATCGCTCGTTCTTGCAACAATCAAAGTTTAAGTTAACTTGACGACATCAAAGCATTTGCCATACACATCTTACCGGCTGTCCTTAAGATGTCAAACTTCCACGTTTCAAATTTATCTTTGCCTTTTACGTCCCAAATTTACTTTTGCTGATGGGCTACAAAGCACCCGAACTCAGACGGGAGATTGAAAGAAATCGGGATGACAAGAAATTAAATCCAGCGGGGCTGTCTATGAGTTAATATGAGAAGGTCCAGAGTCTGACTTTGAACCTTATAGGTCGTTTCATTTTGGTTTCAGACGCTCTTCTCAAAAATGGTCTCATAATTAGAAAACTTGTTCATGTTACCTTTCTGGATTTTCAACTATCTCGATCGTCGTCGATGGAAGTATGGTAATCTAAAACATTAATCTAACAATTCAGCAATCTGATGCTAACACCTAACTGTGAAAGAATTGCCTAGAATGGAATTCTAATCGTAAGTCAATGAACATCGAGAAACAACATAATCACGGCAAACAGACTATGTTTTGAAAATGACCACCAATGTTCAATTGTAATCGTCAAGAACATCGTGATTGGGAAGAAAAGTCGTAATCAAAACAACTCTTAGAGTCACACAACTATGGATTAATTGATCTTTATTATCATCAATTTATTACAATCGATAGGTAGAGAAACAAAAGATATAAATAGAAAAGAAAAAATACAAAAAAAAAATGTAAATAAAGCAATGTTTCATTTCGCACGATCAACATAACGGTTAATGGATATTTCTTGACGCATCGTTTTGTATGAAAGTTGAAGGAGGTTTCACCCTGTAATATTAAACCTAATCACATTAGTGCTACGGTTATCGACACAAGTTTGCCTGTGAGTGTACTCTCTGCTTATTTCTCGCCAAATAACTCAAAATACGATTTTTAGCTTTTATTTAACCTTTTCTCACGGTGGGTTTTCCTTTTTTTTTTTTGTCATGAATCATTAAGTTATTATACGTCTTGGAATGCTTCAGCATTCTTTTCAACGGAGCCAGGCTCATCTTGAAACGCTGAATACGAAGGCCAAATGGAAGAAGTTTGCGACTTAACGGATAGCGAAACTTAGACCGACTGAGAGGAAATGCAAATGGTATCCGCTTTGTTAGTATTAAATTACGCCAAGTTTTAAGCAGCCGACGAACATCAACCTTTCTGCCTTGTCCAGTTCTCTTGGATGTAGCTGCAATTGAAAGAAAAATGAAACCTCTTTTAGTGTTAGGCTGGCATGATATACAACTGCCATTCATCACGGGAAGGAAAAACAACACTCGTTTCACCATACGAGAGAATTAACGTCGGCATAGTTACAAGCGCATCAGGATGGTTCTCTAGATTTTTATTACCTAGTAATTTTTTAGTTTTGTTTCTCAAAGATTCATCAGTAAAACTTAGTGTTTACTTTAAAACTCACGTATTGAACTTCTTTCAACAAACATGGTGGTTGGGCCACTGTCGCCACGCAAATCAACGCTATGATCAAATGAGTATGGGTACCAGCCCCTCAGCGGTTGGAAGCCCCGGTAACCTCAAGAGAAGAGAATAGATTATAGATTCATCAATAGCGCTATCTACTGCGAAGGATCGTGCATCGTACGTATTTAATACCGCAGTTCAAAATATATGAACTCCATTGTATCAGATTCATCAATGTTGAATACATACAAATAACACGCTCCAGACTACGGTTAAATTTATGTATTATGATGAATAAAGGGATACTACAAATTTAATACAATGTCACTGAATTTCATTACACCGATCTCTAAACTCAAAAAATGCACTAGTGACCCCCTCACCATAGCCGTTATATCCGAATCCATAACCAGCTGGAATATTATGTCCAACATGTGAACCATGCCAGAGACTATGACCAAAACGGGAATCATATTTATAGCCCAAGGTACGTCTCAGCGGTCGGGGCCAAGGACTGTGGACAAACCGATGTAGGAAAGGAGGGCCGTGTCGGTAGAAGAGACGGTGCCCAATAAGACCAATTGGTTCATAATGTTGTGGCAAATGAACCGGATAAACCCCATGATATCCAT